>NW_020455766.1:798813-1071934 GCF_003342845.1 Nothoprocta perdicaria
AAAACCCGCTTGGATGCAGCCCTGTGCCACGTGCTCTAGGTGACCCTGCGTGAGCAGGGGGGTTGGACTCGATGACCTCTGAGGTCCCTTCCAACCTTCGGCATTCTATGATTCTATGATTCTATGATTTTTTGGAATACTTGGAATCTGTTTCCGGGGAAGGTGTTGGCAGAGCATTGCACAACTCCATTTTGGGTGTTAATTAATGGCCTAACATTAATGGCTGAACAGCAAGAGCAGTGGAATGTAAAGTGGGGAAACTCAGGGACAAGCCCTTCCTCAGTGGGAGGGGAATTCAGTACGGATGTCCCTAGGGAATTGTGTTCTGACCTGGCTAGGAGTGAGGCTGAGGAGTTACAGCCCTTCTCCTGCCGAATCTCCTCCTGAGCCGTGTCCCCACACCTTGGAAGTTGCTCACTTTGTTTCCTTGCAGAATCTAGGGAGCAGGAGCGTTGCAAAGGCAGACTGATCTGCCCCGCAGCCAGCTGTGGAAGAGGGAGGTGAGGGAAACGTTCAAGTTGTATCAACTGCTGCCACTTGTGCTTACCAACCTACTTCCATGTGAGCACTGGTCACCTCCTCCTCACCCAGTGGAAACAGGGATGGGTGTTGTGGCCGTCCCAGCTGCCGACTAGTTCTGTGACAGAGCATTTGAATGAAGTGCGTGCACCAAACCAACCAAACATGTTTCATTAAGGGCTGGCCCTCCAAGTGCGGGGTTTGGGATGCCTTGAGGGGCCGTGAGGCACTGGAAAATGCTGCTCCAGTGGACCGGGCTGGTTAGGAATTTCTAGCTGGTGCATCCAGGAGTGTGTGTACTCTGTGCGGACATGCTGGAAGCTGAAGAGGTCTTGAAGGTATGAGAGAGCTGTCTGCTTATCTACGTAGCTCTGTCTGTGTATAATTAAGTTGCAGACTGATATTTCGATCCCACAGTGGTTTGTGATAACACAAAAATGAAGACATGGGAAATACATTAGCCTGAGGCCAGCTAGCTCTGTGCTGCTGTGCTACTTAGCCCCGGGGAGCAGAATTTTGAAACCCAGAGACAGGAGATGCCAAAACTGGACATGGATGTACACAATTTAACTGCAAAACGGGTGAGGTCCCGAACTGCACATAGCAGTGTGAGCGAGCTCGTGTGAAATGAATGGAAGTGCTCTCGAAAACGTTATTCTTTGGAGCACAAGCATTTGAGGAGCGCACAGCAGAAGCTTCCTTTGTCCTTTCTAAATCATTCCTGTTTGTATATGAATGGTCTCCCATCCTCTGATGATCTTTGCAGAGGGCTGGGGAAGTGAAAATTAATAGTGCTTTTTCATCACAGCCACTGCTACTTCAGAACCTTCTTGTGTTTGTTGGCATGGAAACATGATACAGGAGCTGGGCGAGCTCATCTGCAGAGGCCAGGGCTGCCAGCAAGACCCCCGCCCCTGCGCGCTGTCTCCCTCTCATCTACAGTCTGCAACTGAATCCTAATGAGAAACTGAGGAAATACAATGGGGCTGTGTTCAGGGATGAAGAAGGAAGAGTTTGAGCTCTGTAACCCTGAACACGGGAGGTTATATATAAGGACAAAGCAGAGACTAATGGAGGAAACGGTAATCTATAATGTGCAGTGCTATCTGATTTTCTCAATTAAGTTTACTTGGCTACATCAGTAGCAGGTTCTGCCCAGTTTCAACACAGATATCACAGCAGTACATGTTATGCACGTAAGCTTCCAGTTTGCTCGTATGACTGCAGTAATAACTAAGCCAAGAGTTAATGCCTAGGTTTTTGTCCAGAGATTATGCTGGTGTGCTCATACTTTCTGTGATCAAAGACATGGAAGTTATTAAGAATAGTACTGATATGCTCTTATTTATTTGGTCAATTTGTGACAGAATATCCTTATCACATCTAATTGTAGAAAGTTGCATGAATGCTATTTTCTATGCTAAGTGATTGAGCAGAGATGTTAATAAAACTACACCCCTGCTTACACATAAGATAAACATTTTTCTAGGTACTTTGTAGGTTCTTAAGCACAGTAAAAAAAAAGTGTGAGTTAAACTGAGGAAAAAAAATAGGAATGAGGTAAGAATGGCTAAGTATGTGTTAAAGATTTCTCTTCACAATAATACTTCAACCTAATTGCTCCTTGACCTGCTGCATTATCTTTTTTTCCATGTAAAATCATAGCAAAAGAACTGCTGGATAAAATCATTTTGCGCTGCTTTGCCCGGTGCCTTTTTCAAATCCCATCTTTAGCACAAAATTATTAGCACACTTGTGTGAAATAGAGATCCAAATACCACCGTCAGGTCTTTGTTTAAATACCTTGTCATAGAGGTTCATTTCATAGCAAAACCCTAAGGAGGTATCACTCATCTCTTCTCACCCACTACGCGTTTGACACAAATCCACAAAATTGATGGCCGTAGCTTCAAAGTGTTCCACAGTGGCCCAGATAGCCTCTCATTCTACTGGAATATTGTTTTTGCCATGTCAGGGTGTATTTGAGAAATAATATGATTACCCGTGGATAATTCTCTTGGCCTCATTTTGGAGATTAAATAGCTGCTCGGTTTACAGCGCGTGCTGCAACCCTCAGCTGAGGGTGACCTTTCCTCCTGGCTGCAGTGCCCCGTGGCACATCAGCATGTGTTCTGCTCTTTGCAGGCAGAGCTGATTGCCATTCTGGAAAACGGCACATATTCCACATAGTACGAGATCCGCTTTTCTCTTGGCCTTAACCTGCTGTCACTGTATAGCCTGAACAAATTTGGAAGGCAGTTGGTAACACTGCAGAAAAATTGGTCTCAGCATTTGGCACAAGGAGTTTGGCAAAAGCTGGCTTTTTAGGAATGGCTCTTATGCCTCTCTTTGTCTGTCTGTATCCCTTTGTCTTGCATAAATATTGGTGTCTTTAATTCTCAGTCTGCCATATAGTTGGAGGAGTGTAATGCTAAGGTACCATATCTGAGATTCAGAATGAGTTTGGCATACAAAGCTGTAGTTAAAGGACCCTATGTATTCAGTAAAAGGAAAGTCTAGAAGACTGAGCCTTGAAGCAGCATTTAAATGAGATTTAATTCACAGCTTAATGCACATCTTGAATGTTCTGGCAGGCCTTTTTTTCCTCCTTTTTTGTATGTTTGTTTGTTTTTGTGTCATGAGTATATGTTTTAACAGGGAAGTACTGTGGCCACATCACAAGCTAACACTGGAGACTGAATTCTCCTTTCATTAAACTGAAGTTAAATATGAATTGACTGCGTTGGTCACAGTGGAGATGCTTCAAAGCAGTGCTAGACTACTGAGATGGGAATCCAGTGTGTGTATCCACAACTTAAGACAATATTGCTGAAGTAAGATAGGGCAGTGCTGCCCCAGCCCTTGCTGCTGATGGTGGGGCTCTCCATGCTGCCCTGCCCCATGCTTACAGGGCTATTGCTGTTGTTACTGCATGTTGCAAAGGGCTGGGCCAGTTCTCATGGTCTGCATCTCTCTACGCAAGAAACTGGAAGCTAATGTTTTCAGTGGATGTGATGGAGGAGCTGGTGCAGGATAACACACTCTCAAGAAGGGGCAAGTGCACAGAGGGGTCCAGTGCTCCTGTGAGAAACAAAGGGGATTTCTTAGATAAGAAGTAATGCATCACCATAAATGCACTTGTAGGACAGACCTTGTCCGACTGAGGAGCTGTGCCTGCACAATGCCATGGGATGGCCTCGTAGCTTCGTGGCGTAGCCCTGGGACATCTCGTGCTTGTGTAAGGAATTCCACTCGAGTGTGGCCAATGTGAGCGCGGCATTAGTTTATCCACCGTGTAAATGCTAACCAGCTGAGCTAACGCAGCAACTGGCCAGCTTATGCTTGAAATACTGATGTTTTTGGGTTTTGTGTGGGAATGTGAGTGCTGTGCAGCTGGCCTGTAAGTGATGGACTTTAGCTTCTCTCTGCTGTTTGCTGCTATTTTGTATTTATTAAGCATCCTCTGCAGATTGAATGCTACACAGTCTTTTAACTGTTTGTTTTCCCCTACACAGGAGATAAAAAGTTGGATTCACGTCAGCTTTTAGGTCTGATTATGATTTTACACCAACATTAAATTAATTTACCCTTTTAGTTAGTTTAACATGAATAAAGTTAACATCAATCAAAAATAAAGACGATTGACTCTAGGGTGGACTTCTAGGAACGTAATAGACACGTAGCTGGGGAAGGATTGGATTTATATATTCAAAAAGTCCTTAGGTTTGTTTTTCATTGTTGCAAATCTTCTGTCTGTATAAATAATTCTATTGACTTCAGTGTAATATCAGAAATAGTGGGATTATCTGACCTTTTGAATCCACTCTAATTGGCTTCATGCTGTTAAGCAAACGCTTCTCTCAGACACTGTGTCCTTTCACTTGGAGAGGTGTCACTTCACTGAGAATACAGGTCATATCTGCAGTTTCTGTATGCCGTCCAGTTATATTCATGTTAATAGTTAGACCTGTTTCCCAAACAGGGAATCTGAGTCTCATTCTGTCGTAAATATTTTTCATATACAGCAATAGGTAAAAGAGTATTCGAAAGAGTATTCAAAAAGAATATACTTGCTCTAAAAGGCAGTATGTCTTCTGTTTTGAGTTTTGATGTACATTGTTGTGTTTAACCCTGAAGTCTTCTAGCTGTCCGTTTAACTTGGAAGCAATGATGGTTTAGGTTTGCAAGGCCTGTCTCCAACAAGGCCATTTCCTTGCTGCAAATCTCTCAGCCCTTCTTCTGTGAGTTTCTTCTTCGGTGTTTGTTAGGCAAAGGCACGGCAATATGTCAGTGCTCGCTGTTCACTTGACTCTGCGGTGCTAACATGGAATGCCAGCTCGTTCTGCTGCCTAAAATACATCCCAAGCATCAGAAAATCTGGTGTGAGGACCAAAAAGAATTGAAATCTGACTCCAGTTCCCGTGGCTGTCATATTACTTGTAACTACAACTCTTCCATTTATTTGCATCACTTCAACAAAGTCAGGGATGCAAAGAGGATTATCACTGAAATCTTTTAGTGAACTTCAGGACACTGGTAGTTTTCAATCTGCCGGTCTGTAGCCTGAGAGTTGAGTTTATTTTTTTGTGTCCTTGAAGGAGTCATTGAATCTCTCTGCTTCACTTATGAAGATTAATTTGTGTTGAAGAAAACTTTGATAATCTCATCTGAATGGTTTTATAAAAGTGCAAGTATGAATAGTATACCTACAGACTGCGACTCAGCAAACTAAAGAAGCACCTATCTATTGTGTATGTGTGTATATACATGTAGAAAAATCTCCATGTATTTCTAAATCATCTTTTCATCTCTAGGAATTGTACTGATGAAGTGTAAAGGCATTTTTTTTCTGAAATTCATTGGAAAAATAAATAGTTTGCTTGCAAGACAAATGAGGGTCTCTTCCAAAGTTTAAACGCCCACACTTCATGTGCTGCAAGTTAAATGTGGTGTGACATTGTCAACATATGATTTCTCATGTTTTCCAGAAATACAGCAAAAATAAATTGTGCCTAACATATTGTTCCAAAATAGATCTTCCCTTCCTGGGTTAAAGTTCTGAGTAAGCATCTTGTTTGAATAGGAAAATAAACAAATGCATTTTATATCATTCCTTCTCATTCCGCTTGCTGCGCAGATCATCACTCATGTAAGTGCCAGAGATCTGCTAGTTCCTGACATATGTGATTGGCTAAAAAAAAAAAAAAAAGTGACAGTTCAAACGTCAAAACCTTTAGAAATGTTTCTCTCTTTTAGATCTACACATTCCATATTGTCTTCTAACTAGGCTTTTCTTTCATGGTCTGAAGAGGTTATTGAATCCATAAAACTTACATACTTTACTGAATACTTTTAGCAATGGAAACTTGTAAGTAAAAAAGAAGGGATAATTTACAAAGAATAGAGTTTAGAAGAATGTTCCATTTAGCACTAGTTTTCTATTTAAGAGCAGACTGTGGTTTACTCAGATTTTTTTTTGATTTTTTTTTTTCAGCAAGTGTTTCAGAATGTTTATTGATTGATGGTGAATATTCTGCGTTGGAGCTCTGTGCCTTCGAGCTCTCTGCCTACAGGCTATTGATCAGAAGTGTTTTGTAATGCTTTTTTTTGCTCCTTGATTAGGCAAACATATGAGCACTCTGGCCCAAGTCAGTGTGTGGATGAAACTGAGGCTTGGTTGCCAGGAAAACCCTTTTCTGGATCTTTAAAATTTCTTCAAAGTCTTAGTTCAGAAGAACAAGCTGACTTGAACATTTTCAGAAAAGCAACCCGAAGGGCTCAAAAGCACTTGGAAAAAAAACTTCTTCTTCTGTGATGGAAAGAGTCAGGCTTTAAATTGATTGAAATCTGTGTTTGGAGGCTGTGGACAGCAAGCTAAGAATACATCTCTATGAGTAAGGATATGATCGTAGTTTCCAGCAGAAGTGCTGAATCCTATTTGTGCTGAGCATTAGGAATAATGTATAGGGACAGCTATTACCTGAGGTGTCCTTAGAGCAGGAAATATTGCACCTTTGGGCAGGTAAGTGCATCTTGTAAACGGTAAATATTAGAGCTACGAAAACTGCTCATCTGCTGTTCCAACTGTGATCTGGCTCCTCTAAACGTGTCGGCTGTATCCCACAGGCTCACTTGGGTTCATGCAGGGGGTCAGGGAGAAGAGCACGACTGAGCCATGGAGCCATGGGGAGATGTCAAGCTGTAGCCGTGGGAGCCAGCAGAGCCTCTGAAGTCACCCAGCACGAGGCAGGTTCCCTTCCCTGGTTTATGGCTCTGTTCTAAATATGACTTCAGTTTCACGGCTAAGCTGAGCTTTGAGCCGTACAGCCTGTGTAGTGGATATCGATAAAACATTTCCCGCATTCAGTAGTGTGACAGTGTTCAAGAGACAGGAGAAAGGTCAGTGCGCTTCACCCGAGCCCTAGTTGTACCTGCTGAGTGTGTCTGGACATGTCTCTCTATATTATCTTTACCAGATTTCATCAAATGATTTGTGCCAGGAGTAGAGCGAACTGAATTATTTATCTCAGTTAATGTAGACCTTAATAAATTGTTCAGGAACTTGCAAGAGTATTTGTTCATATTTATTATCAAAGGCTGAGGTTTGAAAGCTATGCAAGGTCTTATCTTCTCAGTGAAGTGAAAAAGATCCAGGGAAACTCATTTCTCTTAAATGAGAATTTGGCTCTTGAAACTGGTGGGTCTTGGACTCAGTATGTATCGCTTTATCTACCCTTCTGGATCAAAGAGAAATTTTAAACTGGTAAATAATGAATTGATGAGTTGTTAATAAGCCAGCTCCCCTGTATAAAGCCTGTATAGGTCTTTCCTACTGGTGTGCTGAGCAGGCTGGGCCCAGCTGACTAACTAGAGATGTTCTTCTGTTGTTCTCCACATTTTAACCATGGTCACTCTGTCTGTTGTGGATTTATCTGTCAGATAAACAACACTGATAAACAACAGATCCACTGTTGTGGATTTATCTGTACTCTCTGAACCAGTGTTCAGAGAGTACTTGGAAAGTGTCTCTCTACGTGGATAGAAAAAATAGGTGCCTACTACGCTGTAAGTCCTCTGCAGTAAACAGTGAGCAGAAAGGCTGATGCACTGGATAAACGGAACTGCCTTGCGGAGCAACAAGTGAATGGGTAGACTCCTTTTGCTGGACACTGACTTGCTCCAGTGGTTCCCTTTTATACGTGCTGGCAGACATCCCTGCTGCTGACACGGACCCCCTCTCTTTGCTTGCCAGCGTGTGGCACGTGGGCCACCCCATGTTCAGACTGAGGGTAACACTGAAAGCCTTTCTTGCGCGTAGCAAGAACTAGAGAGCTCTTTGAAAGTCCTTCAGGGGGACAGCGGTAAGGATTTAAGTTTTCAAGGCGCGCAGAGTGCTAAAGGACACATCTTTAAATTCTGGTGTTGAGCTTTGCTGTTACGTGTTGTTGTAGGCTGCTTTTTGCCACCTTCCGGTTGCTGATATAAGATGACCGTTCCTTTCACAGCCGCTCTGTAACTTCAAATATTGCCAGACCTCACGCAGAGAAAACAGAAGCGCGGATGAAGTGAAAAAGCGAGTTTTGTTTGTTTGTTTGAAGTGACTTCTCCAGGGCTGTTGGGAAGGTTCAGCATTCAGAAGGATTGTGGGGAGCTTCCCGGCTTGCTGTGGTGGATGGTGCAGGCCGTGGCAGAGCTGGGATCGTGGCTGCACTCGCCGCGCCAGGCCGTTGTTCAGCTCGTGGTGCTCACGACTCCTGACTGCTGTTCTTGCTGTAGCTCTTCGCCTGTAGCTCTCCAGCCATGGCCAGTGCTGGTTTCCTGCACGAGAAGCTTGGCGCCTCCTCCCTCCCGGGCCTTCTGCACCAGCCCAGCTGCGAGAAGGGTCACAAACTAAAATAAATCGGTTCTGTGAAACTTGGACCAGACTGTTAAAATTTGGCAGCTACATACGTCATCACATAGTTAACAGGAGGCTCAGAAGTGGTGTTTTCTTCAATAGGTGTGACTATTTTTCTTTTAACTTGTCAATAAGCTAGCACATTGCTCTTACAGTGCAGCTATGCCTGCATCTCATCTGTTACTTCTCATTATATCTTGTACTTTATTTTACATCTCTTGCATTTATAGCTTTTTCAAGGATGTAACTAATGTGCTTCTGGCATGTATCTTTGTATCATTATTGACTTATTTCTAAGCAAGCTCGTTTCTCATCGCTTCTTAAAATATCTTTTTTTCTTTTCTTTCCTATGGAAAGAGAAAACGTTAGGCTCAATTCCTAGAGGATATAACCTAGATACTGTTGGCACACATTTTTTCTATTGTTTGTCTATGCAAAACTCTAATCCTAAATATAAATACTCATCAATTAGTTCATTAGCATGCACAAAAGATGGTGCGTGCATCCACATAAAACTGTTTCCCCCCTCCTTTCAAATTCTGTATTTATTTTTGTTTTACTTATTTTTGTCAGCAAGAACATTAACAGCTGCAAAGAGCTTAACTAATTCATAAAATATGTTTTTTTTTTCAATTTGAGGTGGTTTTTGGCTTGAAGACTGGGTATTGTTGTAGCTTTTCCTTTTTGTGTGGCAAAATTTCATTGCTTTGGGTGTCTAGGACAATCAGAGCATCCGCATTTGAAATGCTAACAAATTCTACAGATTAAAAGGTTCACACTTTTTAAAGCTCAATTCTTCCAAGGCACAGTTATTTCCTTGATAAACATTTCATAGAATCATAGAATGCTTAAGGTTGGAAGGGACCTTAAAGGTCATCTAGCCCAACCCCCCATTTCTGTGGTGCTTTGGTTATGATATAGAGCACAAATGTAATTAACTTGGGTATATGCCTGAAAATGAAGCTGTACAAGATGATTATTCTGAAAAATTTAAGACTCATAATCTGGATTGATAGTGATCACTGACAGAAGCTTAAGGAATGGCCACTCAGATGCCTTGTAGGCTCAGTGGTCAAGTTTATTTAAGCTCTTAAACTTCATATGATACCAGTATGAGTGAGGCTGTGTGGGACATGAAGAAGGGCATACATCTCTGTGAAAGAGCATGGGAACTGCAAAATTATAAATTATAAATGAATTTATTACAGCAGTTCTTCGTAGCAGTTAAGCTGTAGAGTAAGAGAACAAACACAACATACAAGTTAACTGTAATATATGATACACATAATGAAGCACCAAGGCCGTAATAGGGTTTGATTCCTTAAAATAAATCAGTTAATTTATAAGAACTACTGATATTAACTTGCTTTAGGAAAGCAATCAAAGCACAATCTTAGTACTAAATGAACAGCATTCAGACTCAGCATAGACGGTTAGTGAACAAGAAGAAAAGGTCAGAGTTGTCTCAGGAGATTATTTGCCAAGCTTTTAAACTATGAAAATTATAGGATTATAAACTTTTTTTTTGTTGATTATCTCAGGATATCTTGACGTTCTCCAGGAGTGTCCTTTTTGGACTGAAAAAGGTAGAACTCTGTTGTGCTGCTATTAATGATGATGCTATCTTGGCATGGAGAATTTCTTAAAAAAACCTGTCAGCTCTGTAATGAGGCCAAGAATCAAAATCACAGTGAGATTTACAAAGTACCTATTTCGTTGAATCTTATGAAATCTATTGATGCTTTTTTTTCCTCCAATTATTTCTCTAAGCATTAATTCTCATCTAAGAAGCTTAACAAATACAATGAATTGAATTTCTGTTTGACCTCAAATGTGGATAGATAGGGGAATATAGGAACATATTTGTACTTATACTTCTTTTTTTCTTTCTTCTCTCCCATAAAGCCACAAATTTATTTCTCTGGCAGGATTTCTCCTCTGTAGGAGGACAGGCTCTTTCCTATCTCTGCAATAAGTAGTCTGGCTGACAAGAGGGTACCACAAGTATTCACTGTTCACAGCTTCTCCTGTGAGGCTTTCTGCTATCCTGGAGCATCACTTCTCTCAACATAGGCCTCTGTAAACTCTATACAATGAGAATGCCTGTACAATGAGAATACACACTAATTTCTCCAGAATGGTGTGCTTTTATAGTGAGCTAATTAACTCTAGGTACTTGCTTTGTGGCAAAATTCTAGTTGGAGTCGAGTGATCCTTACCTTAACATAGCTAGGTGAAATTAATATAATATCCTCACTGCTGTAGTTGACCTTAGCTAGCTATGTTAAGATGATATCCATATAGCTGTTTTTGGGTTTTTTTTTTTAATAGCTGGCGTGGTATTGTGCTAAAGAGAAACATAGATCCATTTAGCTGAACTCTACACATCTTTTTAGTGTTTGCCATGCCATCCGTTCCCAGGATCACTTATCAAGCCTGCTCCAATTCATCAGCAATAAACAAATACAGTTCTAGGTGTCTTGATGCTTGGCAATTTTTAACATGAGCGGTTGGTCAAGATTGTCTTGTTCCTGTGAATCTTTACTGTAATAGTAGTGATGCAAACTAAAACAAAGACACTGCTGTCATGAGTACATATAAAGTGATGAATAGTGAGAACTCTTACAAATTTACATTTTTAATAGGCAAAAAATGAAAAAGTTGAAATTAAGAACTGTTAGTATGATTTTAAGGTTTCGTTTTTATTTTCCACAGAAAAAAGACCTGAAAAATGGAAAGACTGAATGATACCGAGGGTCATAGAAAGAACCTGTTGTAGAATCAGGTAAGTGTACCTCTTCAAGCCTTACGTGTCTGTTTGAATAAAAATACTCTTTCTTCATTTATGGGATTTTTTTGGATCATCTGTACAAGGTCATAAAGGAAAGTTGCATAGTGGCCTCTTTATTTTACATGTTTGACTTTCTCAGTTGATTCTCGCTTGGGAATTATGTTTTCTATCTTACTTCCTCTTCCTCCAATGCTGGTTCCTGTTGCATCATGTTATGCAATGAAGGTACACATTGTAGTTTTTGAAGCATTAAAGAAGGAAGAAGTACCCTGAAAAATTACACGAATGTTTATCACCTGCATTAGGAAACAAACAAAAAAACAAGTAGAAGTAAACCAAGAGTTTTCTCCATGGTAAAGAGGTATAAAAAACAAAGATTGGGGATAGAGGAACATAAAATAAATTGTTTGCATAATTTAACTGATAATGATATTTTTAGCACATGGATTCCTTGCTGTTTCTACTCAAAGATCATATAAGACATGTAAAAAAAAAAGTTGGCATAAGACACCTATGGAAATTCTTGCCTAACACCTGATTAAAATTGTGGCTTAGAATATGATAGTTATAAACAATTCAGAATAATTACTTTGGAGTTCACTTGACTCTGGTTAAATGTTAAGAAGCAATTTCTAGAAAGTCACTCCCATTTAATTACTTTTGCAAAATCTAAGGACAAAAACGTATAGGATTTCTTGCTGATTTAAAAAAAATGCAGGGTAGCTGGCAGATGGCTTACAGATATCATTCTGGAATATCTTATACTGACAAATAACAACAGTATGTATAATTAGCACCCTGCAGATGGTATGCAAAATGATCTGCATGCTCTTAGTATAGTTTTTTTTTTTTTTTTTTAAACAAAGACTATTTTTGAGAGTCAGTTTTGCAAGCATGACTTTCCATTCAGGACACATCTAAGCAGGACTAAGGATGTGTTCTCCATCTAGTTCTATAAGGAAATAGCTCTGTGACTTTGAGGTCCTGATCCATGTACAGTGTGCTGCCACGATAAAAGTAATAATGACATATAATTAGGTCATATTAGGCTAATATAAAGTTTACAGACTCTTAAGCAGAAAAGAACCAGAGACAGGACACAGTGGAATCATTCAGCTTTTTACCTTGAACCTCAGAAAATCATGAGGCATTTTCAAGCTTGCAAAACTTCTCTACTCAATGTTGTTTCCAGATTGTGCTTGTGCTTTCATAGTGAACCTAGAGCTCTTCCTTGATGTGTTTTCACCCAGATACTGACAAAAGCGACTGAAAATATGCAGGTAGATGAGAGACTGTAAAGAAGGACAGGAAGGTTGACATGCCTAGAGTATGACTCTTCAGCTCCTATCAGAGCTAAGGACATAGAGTTTGGAGGGAAGCTGGCATGAGGAACCATGCCAAGCCAAGTAAAAAGATACTCATAAAAATATGAAATAAGTGACGGTAGGAAACAATCTTAAGCCAATAGGCACTGGAAGTAGTCTTTCAATAGCTAGTGAGAAATTAAAGGAAAAAAAATCATGAGATACTTTAAAAGAAAAGGAGGAAAATAGCTTATGACTTATGTGATAGTGGAAGAAGTCCCTTGAAGGAGGTGAAGTGAAGAGGCTGGTGTAGTTGAAGTGATTGTCTAGGAATAAGATACTTCCCAGCAGTGTTCAGGATGGATATGAACAAGTAAAGGCTTTATTTTTCAAAGATAGGATAAGTGATATTACAGTAAGCAAGTGGAAAGTGAGTGTGAAAATGAGTTTGATAGCATGACAGGACTTAGGCAGGAAAGACTACAGCTCAAAAAAGGCAGGCAAGAAAGCACAACACATCTCAGAATTGAAGCTAACTCAGAGTTTTATCATCCTGAACAAAAGGTAAGATGGTGACTTACAGTGATCAGAAAAGGAGAAAGGACGTGTAGAAATGAGGGAGCAGGGATGCTTTTTAAGTCTTGTTACACTTCAGGTAACGAGCAAAAATTAATTAGAAGTTGGCTGAGATTTGAGTTTGCTTAGGAGACAAATGTGAAGTATACACAGGTATCTGAGGTGACAAGAAAGATGAAAAGTGCTGCATGTCTGATCTCTCATTAATCTGGAATGTTTTGTAGAAGAAGAGCTGTCAAAACAGATGCACTTAACATAAAAATAAGAAGAAAGAGAGAAAAAAATAATGGAAACCCAAAGAGAATGATACTAAGAAGGTTGTGTCAAAGCACAGGAAAAAGAAATTCTAGTTTTAAAACCAAAATTACATAGCAGCCCGTAGAGAATGGCAAGTATTGCTCAGCAAAGCCTGTGGGCAATAAAAGAATTAGGTAAGAAGACTGAACTGTAGAAAAGGGGCTCTGGATAGAGAGTATCCATAGTGTAGTTACCTCAGAAATGAAAAGGTAAAAGAGGATTGTGACAAAAGATAAGATAAGGTCACTGGGCTGGAAACAGAAACAGCAACAGAGAAAATGCAACTTGGAGTGGTATTAGATCCCTTCAGCTGACCAAGAGGATTGAAGCAGCGAGGTGACGATTCAGCTGTGGGTTTAGTAGGTCACCGGTGTGAGAGCTGAAGTAACCAGGATTTATTAGAAGTGTGGGAGAAGAAGGAAACAATATCGTGGAGCAGGGAGAGGGTAAGTACTGCTCAGAACAGGTAAAATGAAGGGAAGTTATTGGAGAAGGCACTTGAGAAGCAGCTTGGTGTGCATTCTGTGCTATGTGTATGTGAGCTGAGGTAAGAGCAGAGGGCAGTGTAAGGACAGATGCTTCGCAGGTACCTTCACACTTACTCTAGTGGAGAGGTATGTTAGGTAAAGCTGAAATGCCTGTAAGTGTAAGCCATCTGCTGTCGGATACCTCTATACACTGCGGATCTTGTCTGCAGCCAGGTTTGTCATTATCCTTCTCCTCACTGGTCTTATTTTCTGTCATCTGAATCTACCTCATCAGGGAGGGTTAGTACCTGATGGGATGAATTTCAGTGCAAATAAATTTGCTTGGAAACAAAAAGCTACACCAAGATGTATAAAATGCTTCAGTCTGACTTGCACTTAAACAAGCGTCTGGTTCCCAAATTCGGAGCCGGAATACTGTGGGGAAGAGCTAGCAGGTAGCATGTAGGAAAACACACTATTTAGGGGGTGAAGAGGACCCTAGCAAGAGCCATCTGAAAAAAATAAACCCTGCATAGGCACAGCATGTAACTGGTGAGGAGAGACAGTACTGTCAGAGACGCATTATGTTGGATGCAGATTAACAGGCTGGTTTTGACAGCAGGTTCAATAAACCAGATCAATACATCTCCACCCAGCCCAGCATGTAATCGCAGTACTGTGTTTTAATACTCCTTTGTAGCTTCCTGCTGCTATAGCCATGCCCACCTCCAAGATAGGAGGTCAGTTGGATTTATTGCTTACTGAGAGTGAAATGAATACTAAGAAATTGAATATATATATTTTTTTCTTTTTCAATGTCTGTTGTGCCCACCTTTGCTAATGATCTTCTTGGTAAGGATGACTACATGTGACTTGACTTTGTCTGGCATTTAGCAGCGCTTTCAGAGAGCTGTCAGAACAGCTCACCAAGTGAGATATCCTTGCTCGGCTCCTCTCTTACACTCAAGTCTTTTGTAATATCTTGGGCCATTCCTGCCAATAAGTATCAGCATCTCTTCAGCCAGGTTATGTGTATTGCTCAGCCTGACTTGGAATTCAGATGACCTGTTAAATATGGTCAACACAGCAACACTGGAACTCTGAAAAGTAAGGAGATGCCTAAAAGCTGCTTCTGGATCCAAGGAGGGTACACGGAAGGCTTAGAGGAATTTGAAAAATGTGAGATTCTTAAATACACTCTAGAGGTTTACTCGGTGAAATTTTCCCAGAGTTTGTGGTGCATAACTTTATAGAGTGATGAACTGTAGACCTCTAAATGTTCCTTGAGGTATATTTAAGTTATTGGGCTACTATTGCTCAGTGGGGGATGATCATCTAGTTCTGTAGTTCCAGTTTCCATTTACAGCTATTCTTATTAAATTTTCAGGGGGCTGTTAATGAACTGCAAAAAGATGATATAGCTGCTTAAACTAGTTGTGGGTACATCTTATGTTGATCTGTTATTCTTGATTCAGCAACAATTAGCATTAGGGGAAAATCTGCAGTAAAGCATTTGGTAGGTGAATCAGAACATGACAGTGATGTGTTGGGTTCTGAGGATAGTTCCCCCCTAGACTTACTAGATGGTGCAATTTGCCCATCAGGGAATGTTTCACTCCTGTGGGGTCCCGTGGGACTCAGGTGCAACACAGCTGTTTTTGACTTTTCATCACCTTGGCTTCCTTAGGGAGGAAGGAAACACAAGAGTAGCAGCCTCATGGGATGGCACAACAAATTAGAGCAGATTTTCCAGGACAGAACTGGGTCCAGGCAGTTAAAGGAAGGTTCAGAAAGTTGTATTTTAGCAAACCCTCTGCCCTTAAGCAGCAGTGAATAGGTTAATTTGAATCCAGAAGGCACTGGGATGTGCTAGCTGAAAACTGCACTAGGAAATGCTGACTCTTGGATGCCTTTCAGCACTGTGTGAATACAGTTGTCTGGCATCCAGGTCAGTGCAGGCTCCTGCTTGGGCAGCCGTCACTACTAGACTTAAGTAGAGATGCCCTTAATGGATGATTTGTGGTCTGATAAAAGACATTTAGTGATGTGTGGCTAGACATTCTAGAGTTCATCTTTTTTCTAATGGCATTTTTTTTCCACATAAATCAGAACAGTAATAGCATGGGTACCTTTGTGGACTAGAAAACAAATACTGGAGTTAAAATATCTTACAGTAGCATACAACAAACCAAAAATAACCGATATTTTAGAAAAGGATATGAATATAGTAGAGAATAGCAGAAGCCAAGCTGAGGAGTTCATTTCATTTTATGATTACTCTTGACTAGAGACTTCAAATTTAACAATTAAAAAGACACTAGAAAAGGAGGTAATGTTCCACTTTGGTACATTAAACCTCTTGTTTATGTTTCACTTATTGGATTTTCAGTGTTTGCAGTGGTTGTACACAGACATCGAGATTTTCCTGCTGCCCAGCAGGGAAGAAAATTATAGAGATGCTTTTTGATTGGGGAGTGTTGCAAGCGTAAAGAAGCCTAATCTGTGAACAGGAGCAGGTGGAAGATAATTAGGGGTATACACGTGTGGTAGGGTGAATGTCCAAAACTCAACTTTTGAACTCCTAAGCAAAAGCCTTTTATTTGCTAGCAGAACCAGGAACACCTGTAAATTTCAAGCTGCTACTCTGGCCTGGATGGCTACAGCAGTAGCACTGGCTGCTCTTCTTTGTAATAATGTTCATCTTTGTAATGGGCAGCTGCAGCTGGTCAACCTAGTATGTTGGGAGTTGTCACCTGCCTCATAGTGGTTTGCATGGTTGTAAGTCATAATTTTTTTTTTTTGTCATTTTTTGTCATTTTTGTGCACATGGCACTAACACAGTTTAGGGCACTTTGCAGGGATCCTGGTATGAACATCTGAAAAAAAAGTATACAGAAAATAAATATAAATCAAAAACCGAGGTGCTGATGCTAGTACATTCTCATTCATGATATTGAGTTTGACCATATCCTGGCTTAAGGATTTGGTTTCTGCTTTTCTACAAAGGAGCAAAATGTGTGAGTCAGAACTGCCAAAGATCAAATGTAGAAGAAAAGCATAGGACCCCTTTCAGCAGTCCTAATTCCCACTCCTTAGTTAAGGAAGAGTAATTTCTTTTATCTCAGTGGTACCTTTCCTGATCTGCAAGTGTAAGTGAGAGGACTCTCACATGCCTTACATGAGAGCTCTGGAATTTGCTTTGCCTTATTACCTCTGTCAATCTTTGATTTCTTAATTTCAGATGGAAAACCTTTTTCCTCTTCACCTGTTTCTTTTTTGCTGTTCTATCACAAATGTGAAGGTTCTTGTTATTTACTTCCTTGTGTATTATTATAATGCCTGAGGATCCCAGTAAAGATCTCAGTGCCACTGTGTGAAAACACAGATGAGGGCAGTCCCTAGACAAAATATGGGAGGCAATTAAAAAAAAAAAAAAAAAAAAAAAAAAACACATAAAAATAGAGAGACGTTTGCTATACAGTAAGGGCAAGATGAAGCATAATCAAAATATCATTAAGAATTGAAATGAATACTTTGCATTAGGATTCATTTCAGTTCAATAGAACTATTATGTTGACCATTAGAGCAAAGACAAGGTATCTAATGGAAGGTGGATAGGGAAATAGAAATTTCCAATTCCTCGATAAGAACCTAAAAAGCTTCATCCCTTCAAGTCTGGGGACCCACTAATTTTCATTGCAGACTGCTGAAAGAGCTGGCACCTGAAATTATAGAACTGCCATTGAGTATTTTTAATAAACCTCAGGGTAGAATGGATATAACTGCAGAATAGCAAATGCAGTACCTTCACTTAAAAAGAGGGAGAAAAGTGGTGTGGGTAAATGACAGGCCTATTAGTCTCACCACAGTTGCATGCATGGCTTAGAACAAAGTTCGAAGGAAGGACTAATTAAGACACATGAGAAAATGGACAACGGGATAATGCATAAGGTGGGTTTGCCACAAGTCACATAAAGAAAAGGCAGGCAGCTTTTTTTTTTTGTGTAAAAGAAATGTGTTCAAAAAATTGAGAGTGTTCTTCTAAGCACCTGCTCTCTTGAGAAGATTTTTAATTATCACTCCTTAGTGGCTTGGACTTCAGAGTGTTTGTACTCCACGTTTCCCTCCAGAATTCCCTGAAGTTTCCTACTGTGCCAACTGATTTTCAGTAGCTTTTTAAAATGGGTTTGGCATCTCCTGTGCATACCCAACACCAAAATATAGATATCAGAATGTTTTATATGACTGTTACTATTGTATTTTAATATTAGTAATTGTTTTACTTGTCTACCTTACCCTATGCGTCCTATGCAACAATAATCATAAATTAGATTGTTTTGTATTTGAAACTTTTTTTCTGTGTTGGTTTGTGTGGCAAGTGAGACTTTTTCCATAACAATGCACCACGATGAAGTGACTTTTTTGTGCTAAGATAGTGAACGCTATTTGGCTGTAGAATTATTTACCTGTGGTAGCACTGAACACTTGACTAACTATATGCCTCTCATCAGTGGGAGAATAATCAATATTTGCTGAATTTCCAGGATCCCAATGGCTATTCTAAACCCCAATTACCTAATAGAAACAGCTGAATAAATGTCACATTATTCTGTTCTGAAAATGCTACTCTACTGCGCTTCAGCTTTTCCACTGAGTAACAGAGTTTATTAGCAGTTAGCCCCTTGGAGAATGGTGTGCAGCCCTTGAGTGCTAAGTCCCTTCAAAAGGCGGATGATGGACAGTGAAACGGTGACAAGGACGCCTGTTGGTTACTGAAGACATTCCACAGTCACAGCCAAACTTATTAGAACTAAAGGTTTGGTTAAACTCGGAAAATTCTCAAAAAGCAACTTTTAAAAAGAACATGTTTTCTATACGTAGATCTCAAAAGCTTGCAAAGATTTTTCTTGGATCACTAATATTGTTACACAACCGTATTGCATCTGTGCAAGGCACTGGGGATAGTGTTTGTTATAATCCCAGTAACAAAGGCACTCAGACTCTGAAAATATTGATTAAAATACCATTTATTGGACTTTACATGAGAAAGGTGGGGAAAAAAAGGATCGCTCTTACATTCCTTCAGATGTTGGGAACCCTGAGTTGTGCAACATCCATCAGACAGACCTCTGATCAGGGCATGGTGGATTCCTTAATGGACAGGTTGACCAGCATTTTGGCCTGTAGAGCTCTTACAGGGTTTTCTTTGAAGAAAATGATTCTATCATCATTTCTACAGTCAAACAAAAGCACATTCACATGAGAGCAGGCTTTCTGAGATAAAGACAAGGACTTGCAGGTGGTGCAGGAGCAACCTACAGGTTCCTTTGTTAGGAGCCGGAGCCTTAGCTGGCTAAGTTTTTCCTACAACCACGGGATATGCTCAGTGCAGCACTTGCCTGAAGGCCCAGCTCTGTGTGCAGCGCTGGACATGCCTGTGGATACTCATTTTCATTATATGAAATGCTATTGTGGGGACCTTAACCTAGATAACCTAGAAAACTCTTCAATGTATAATAGTTTATCTAGGTTAAGGTCTCTACAATAGCATTTCATGAGTTACTGAAGTGACACCAATCAAAATGTTATCTAATGCATGCAGGAAAAACTGTATGTTGTGACCTGGTATGTTGCAAACTTGACCTGAAAGAGGAAATCATTGAGAAATGTGGGTTTTTTTTTTTTTTTGTCTTTTTCAAAAACTTTCACATTTCAAAATGTGTGACTTTGGTGAAGTTTAAAGTTGGCACAAGTATTGAGGACATGACAATCACTGTAAGAAAGAAGGCCACTGATGCAGAATGGTCTGAAATTGGTTGGTATACTGAAAAAAGAAAAGGATACAGATTTTTAGTCTGAAATTCTTCCTGTAGTGATAATGAAAGTAAGGAATAAGCAAGCAATAATTGCAAAAGTCTTGAAACTCTTATGGATAATCACCTGAACATGAAATCAGTGTAAAACCGTGCAAAACCCTCACAAGGTCTTGGCTGCATACTCAGTGATATATCAGACATTTGGGATGTAGAAGCTGCATCATCTGTGCGTTTGCTCTGTGTAGTCACTAATAGCCTACAGGTTCTATAAGGGAATTCAGATCTAGCCAGCTCCAAACCTGCAAGCAGCATGACTCGCTCATCCTTTGTACCTCAGCAATTTGCTGTTGTAGTGCTCACAGAACAGCAAAGTTGTGGTCAAACACATCACTGTGAGACTTCTGATAAACCAGTAAGCTGTGCCATATCAAAACACCTTGAAAATGCCCCATATATGTAAAAGAAAACTACTGGCTCCCAATTAACCAAATAAAATAAATACAAATAAACAAATAAAAGGCAACACTAAAGCAGGATAACTTGTATAATTTCCATTCTTCAAATGGGTTCAGTTTAGAAGGTTAATATACAATACATGGAGACCCTGAGGGTATGATATTTTTCTCGGAGCATTATCAAATGCTCCTGACAGCCTATGAACTGAAGACCAAGAATTTATCACCCTTTCATTAAGTAATCAACATGGAAATCAAGGGATAATTTTAAAAAGAGAAAAAAAAAATCAACAGTTCTAATGGAGGAAGAGTCAAACTTGCTCTTTCAAGAAGGATTATTGTTAAAGTCTACTAGATTTGAACAGTAAATGGTTGTGTATTTTGTTGGGTTTAAAAACTCTGAGCTGCTTTCTTCGGTACAATGACCTTTCTGTAGTAATCTTTCTTTGAGCAGATTGATAATAGGAAAGTAAGTGGGAGGATAATCTCACCCGAACATATTCTACCCATTTATTCTCTTGCTAGATCCTCAAGAGTCTATTTTGAAATGGAACAAAAGGCCTGCTTTCATTTAGAAACTCAAGAGTTGTTTCACTTTAATTGGCAGGAGATACAGCAACTTCAATGCTTCCAATAGTTCATGTTCTGTGAATATTATGTTCTTTCTATAAGAAAGATTCAAAAAGAGATTTGCCTTTATAAGATTTATTGAAAAAATGTTTGGTTTTTTTTTTTTTTTTCAGTCTTCTTTCTCCCCTCACCCACTCCCTATGAGTCTTTTTTTATGTCTTTAAGAGAGCAAACTAAATATATTTTAGCTATTTTGGTCTTGGACACACTGAGAAACAAAGAAAAGAGGAGGTAATTCCATCTTGGATCCTATGGTGACTTTAAACAAACACTTGCATTTCATCTGCTTCTAGACTTTCAAAGATGCTTTAATGTGAAACAATTACTGAAACCTTATTGCAGAAGTCAGCAAGTGTCCATTTTTCAAATAAGCTGATCTGTATTTGAATATATCCTGAAATTGATAATGCAGCTGTGTCTAAAAAGATTGTAAAGGCAGACAATAAAGGCACAAATGCAATTTCATAATAATGTAATTATTTTATATATTTTATAGTTTTCTCTTCTTTTGCAAAGCCCTGATTCTATTTAAGGGCAAATAATACATTCTTCTTTTTGTGTGCACAGCAACAGACCAAGTTGAGAGTAACAGAATGTTCTATTAACTGAACTAATGGAGCAGCCCTTTCCGCTAAACTTATATAACTCTTTGGAAACACCATGTGCTGCTCGTTCAATTTCAGCCTGTTACCTAATCATTTTAACAACTCAAGTAAGGTCCTTTCCTTCTTTAAGGATGTTTTCCTTCCTCACAGTCTTTAAGTCTCACTTGCTGCTAATTGCGGTGATTGCAAGTGTGTTGACACTAAAGCTTGGTGAGTGCTGAAGTCGGCAAATATTTATTTGACTTAGTAAACTCATTTGCTCACTCCCCTTGGAGCTTTTCTTTCACTGGTGAACTCTCTTGGAGACATGAATGGTTGCAAAGCAATGTATTTTGAAAAAATACTGAAGATTTCTGGAAAGCAAATTTCAGATTCTTCATGATGCATATTATTGATGAAAAAGTGGTGTGCTGTGTCCTGTGTGTGAAATAGCATGTGTGTTTTCAACATAGTATGTGAAATATCAGTGAAACTGCCAGTTTGCACCAGCAAAAAAGCTTGCTGTGAAACGAGATCCGTAGAGCCATCTGGGCATCATTATTTGAGATGCGCACAGTTTGTCCTTGGGGAAATGAGGGATTTAAATGCCAAAATAAATGTACTGCGCTACAGTTTAAAATATACACTGAGAATGTTTTAACACTCTCATCTATATTTCTTTTTGGAAGCTGCAAGAGCTCAGCAATAATAAGTTTAGCAGCGAACCTTTGTGAAAACTAGTACTCAAAGGATTTCTCTTGCTTTGTGCCTCTGTTCTCTCTGAAGCTCCTCAGCTCCTTCCCTCGTAGGAGATTTGTTCTCAGCCCAATATATTTGAGAATATCACAGTAGGAAAATGGGCTATCTATGGTCGAATGTGAAGAAAGATACAGGTTAGGAGGCAACATGGAAGAAAGGAAATAATCCTTAATTCTAAATAGTTTAGCCATCATTATGTCTGTGGCTTAAAGAGGAAGGGGAGTAGAAGAATTTGTAATTTTTGACTGTTAATTTCAGGCTTCTGCATACAGAGCAGGAAAAGCTGCTAAATTAAATCAGAATATTATAAAATTTATTAGTGTACTTTTTAAACTGTCCTCCTGCCCTTGGTCTCTATTATTTGAAATTTAAGTCATGATGAGGATCATTATGAATTTTACTTTTCAAGTTTGAGCATGGGAAATAAAATGACATTTTTTTTCTTTCTATTCACTTGCAATGGCAATTTTAGGGTATTTTTAGGGGGCAATGTTCTGTGGTATTTACTATTACACAGTTCTAGGCTTAATTTACTGAATCCTATTTTAATGAAGTTAGAAATATCAAATAATCAAAATGCACTGATAACCTTATAGAAATCGTATCTAAGCTTATAAGAAACAGTTCTGCCTTTTATACAGGTGGATAATGTAAGATGCTGACAAAGCTGTAAAAAGAATTTAAGGCAGAAGAATTATATTTCTTTAAAAAACAGAATAGTTGCCATATATATATGTTTATATATATGTACGTGTGTATATATATATATCTTTTTTCTTTAGATATTTCTCCTTCTTTTGCATTAGTCCCTGCTGATTAAAGTTTCCACATTATTAGACAGAAATCTTAGGTCGGTTTATTGTCTATGTATACAGCTTTCCCCAGAAGTATTATAAAAAGAAACCAAATCACCTGCAATATTGTAAGCACTTTAGTGCTTCTCTGTGTATGCAGTGTCTTACAAAATATAGTTAATGTTTTTAATCATTCATTTAGCAGTTCCTGGTTAAGCAGGTAGACATATCACTGTAATTAAGCTAGTTCTGCTCAGAAATCAGTATATATCAACTTGGATGCTAAGATCTGAACACTCATGGTTTTAAGCACTAGTTGCTTGTGGTGAGAGAAATGGATGAGTATCCTACAGGAGCTTGAAGCTGGTTTGAAAAAGCTGTCAGCCTGATCTTAGCAGCATGACCAGTGATGTACGCTTCATTTACAGAGTCCTCAGACCAAGAGTGTCTCCCCACCTTTTTTTCTTTTAGTAATGTGCTAAGTTAATAAGATGCTCTTTGTCTTGGAGATCATACCTTTGAAGTATACAGGACAGGCCAGGCGTAGCAGAAGAGAACAGCTGTTAAAAGAATTTACAGGAAAGCAAGCTCAGAGATGTTAACTTTTTCCAAGATGAGACAGGAGGCTTGAACTGAAGCAAGGTATGGACCTTAAGGGCAAAATATTTCTCCTGAATTTGTTTGCTTAAATATTGGAAAGAAAATGTTTGTGATCTCCAGATTTGATACAGCAGGGATATCTCTCCCTG
Source organism: Nothoprocta perdicaria (assembly GCF_003342845.1). Taxonomy (NCBI): domain Eukaryota; kingdom Metazoa; phylum Chordata; class Aves; order Tinamiformes; family Tinamidae; genus Nothoprocta; species Nothoprocta perdicaria. The sequence continues at coordinate 822,452 of NW_020455766.1, forward strand.
TGCAAATCTCCATGGAAACTCAGCATACAGAGCATACAGACTGAGATGGAGACTGCAAAGCAAAAGAAAGGCAGTCCTGGCTTGTTGCACTGTAACACAGAATTTTTTATGTGGTAACATCTTCTTTAAAAGTGGATCAGGACAGCAGAGGATAAGGGAGTGTCTTTGTCAAGGACTAAACTAAAACTTCTGTTGTCAGTGAAGTGTTGAGGCATGACACTTCTGTTAACAGGGTTAACAGATTTTAGAACTGAAAAAGTAGGACAGATCCAGAACACGTGTGTATTATGCCAAACGTGCTTATTGCAGCTGTACTGTGATGGCTCTTCATATGCACAGTTTGTGCTGTGTTTTCTTTAGATGTCCGTCAGCTTGTGGAAAATGAAGCGATAGTCTGGTCTGATAAACGTTTCCAGTGGCTAAAGGATTTGTCTAAATACAAGAAGGTTTTTGAAGTTTATGGGTCGTCTGGCAATCCTGCTTCATTTGAGGTCCTGGTGCACATGGACAAAATTCAGTTCATCTTCTTTAGAACACCACAAATGAGAAATTTTGTAATTTTTCTTAAGATTTCATTGTGGCGTTGGCCATTATGGCCCTTTTTATGGGAAACTAAATAGTTCAGAGACTGAACCTGCTTCCCTCTATACTTAACATCTTAAATAATAGTTTTGGGGTCCTAAGGGATACAGATATTACTGTTTTGCCAATTCTACCAAGGCTCAAACGTATACATATAATTTACTTATATGCTACATTTATTTACGTTCATTGTTATGCTATCCCACTTATAGTTTGCCTGCAAAATAACAGCTAACAGAGTTTCCCTCTAAGTAATACACTTTGATTTAATGCTGCTACAGCAGAAGATATTTATTTTCTTTTTACAAATTTATGTTCCTTTGATGAGAAACCGTTCACTGTAAATGTCAGTTTGCTTTCTGACATGCTGTCTTGCATAAAAGAGTAAAAAGTTGGAGTTTCTCACCAAAGGTAAAACTGATATTTGTGCAAGAATCCTGATTCTATGATTAAATGGGTGTTTAAGTCATGCATTTAAAATTAATACCTTCAAGTGTTGTTTTTTGCAGGAATGGAGTCTTTGTACATTCCAAAGTGTGTGTACAGTGGTAATGAACATATAATCACTGCGGGAAGCTTAGAAATCACTTTCAGTGAAGGAAGCTACTTAAAAACATTTAAGTCCTATATGGATTACCCTGAATTAATGAGACTTTCACTGGAGTAGAACTGACATCCTTGCTAATGCTAACTAGGACTGTGATTGTTAGTCTAATGCACAGAATAAGAAATCTGTCCATAATAGTTTATGAATACGGGACCTCATAATTCACTGATATTCAGAGGTCCAGTATAAATGCAGTGTAGATGATTGTCCCCACTGGGAGGATGTTGTGACATTGTGTCCAGGCACAAGTATAGGGAGGAACATGCAGCTATACCCATCTAATGAACCACATACACTTTAATGAGGTGTCATTTCCTTCAAGCTCCGGCGCATGACCTACAGAAGCGGTTGCCTTTGGTTTTTAAAAGGGAAAAGTATATTCTCACATTCTTATTTTAGGTACTTGTGTACTCAGGAGGACCCTCCTACTAAAAATGAGATTAGAATCTTTCAAGCGACTTGGTTGTATTACAGCAGGAATATACGGGACTTCTGGTGCTGGAGTTTGAAATTAAGTATTTATGAGGACCTGAGGCTTTCCAATCTTTGTGGTGTCCAGAGCTTGCAGAAACCTAGACAGCCTCTGGGTCTGCAGGACAAGGAACTTAGCTGTGGAATTCCTCTTAGGGCCTGCTTAGACCATGACAGAGACAGGAAACTGCAAGGCCTGCCAAGCACATTTGACTGGAATTTAAACTTTTTCTCAGTCTGTCCTTACGAAGTGGTTGAGTTGCTGTAAAAGCTGTGTTTCCCCTTCTATGGTGTGAAATTCAACCCTTTATTCTGAAATGGCTTTTCTTTTTTTTTTTTCTTTTTGAAAGGCAAGAAATGTGATGATGGTTCAGCTTTACTTTAGAAATGTTTCTGAAGAACCTGACATAACAAAGTGAGAAGTAGAGCTAGGAAAAAAAAAGCAGAATTTTGACTCTTTTAAATGGCAGAACCTTTGGGCATTCACCAAAAAAATGTGTTTTTGAGCCTATGGATCAACTTTCTCCTGACTCTTCTCACTAGTCTTCTTATCTCTTGAGACCTGTTATGCTTACCAACAGAGAGGCAAATTTGACTCTGTCAAAGGCAGCCTCCTATGCTCCATGGACTTCACAAAACCTTTTCTTTTTTACTTTTTTTTTTTTTTTTTTTTTTTTTTTTTTTTAAGATGAGTTAGGTTGTTTTTGTCTAGCTTTGCAGCTGTTGATATTTCTCTTTATGGGATATTTCTCTGGCTTTTTCCAATTTCATGTTGTTTTTGTGGTAACTTGCCCAGAATGGGAGTTGGAACAAATTCATTTTCCTGAAATGTAGTTATGGGAGGGCTGCACCAGAGGATCAGAGAGAATATGAGAGGATCTCCATTAGTGTGTGTATATAGCTACCTGTCGCTATTGATCATTAACTAATCTTGCTAGAAGTATGACTTCAATTTTCTTTTTTTTCAATGTGGATTAAGCAGTGTTGCCAACGCACATTTTTCTCTGTCAGACATTATAGTAAGTATGTAGCACACAAAAGTTTGAAAGCCATCTCCTCAGATGCAGTTTAAAAAAGATTTTTAAATGACTCAGAGGTGTCATGCTTACTGGCATTGAAAAAAAAGTTAGAATTTAACACTTTCAGCTGACTTAAAAGGCTACAAGAAAGATACAATGTGGACAACACACTTCTGTGTGGAAGCCATCAACGGATTACAGAGTGCTGGGAAAAGGGAGTTGCTTGCTTTAGAAAGTAAGTGAATTGATAGAAATTTGGGCTGTGGTACCTAAGGTGCAAGGATGCTCTAGTGCTGGCAGGCAGTTGTTTCACACGGCTTATCAGGATTTTAGCAAGCCAGTTGCTCTGGCTGTACAGTATTATGAAACCAAGGTGTTATAAGTTCTCCTGAAAATATAGGAAGAAGGAGGTTTTTCACCCCAAAGGAAAGCAGTTTGGGAGGCTCCAAGCAAGAACTGGGAGTGAAAAAGGGTGAGTGCTGATATCTCTTGCCATCAAATGTCTGTCTTGCAGCTTGCAGCAGGCTCCAGACAGCACAGCTGCCTCTCCTGTCACAGTGCTGCGGTTTGTGTGTGAAATCACAGCAAATCCTCACCCCCTCCTTGTGTCTCTCCCCAGCCAGGGCTTTCTGTGACTGATTTTGGTGGTGGAACAGACTAGTGGAGTTGTAAGATTCAGTCAAGAGAGTTATAAGATATCAGATAAGTCTTCAGGAGGCAGACTTACTCTTCAGGGATTCCCTGAGAAAAAGTTGCCTTCCATGCTCTGCTATCTCTGTAGATAAAGTAAAAATAAAGGACTTTGGTGGCAAGTGAAAGGATTAATTCTGCTGCCTGATGGATGCTGTGTGCAAGCTCCTGGCTATCTGCCTTCCTGGCAGTAAAATAAATAAATAAATAAAATTAGTAAACTTTAGTACTTCTATTTCAGGAAGATGATGCATATTCTCCACTCAAAGTAAAAATAGTTGATTAACTCAGACCTCTGTCACTCCTGCACATTCCTCAGCTGATATTTAGGTGTGACTTGGATACCTAGCACCTCTGATTCATCTGAGAGATGCCAGGTTCCAAACAAAAATTCCACAAATAGCTCAAAACTATCTTGGGTTTAAGAGGCCTGTGTCTGTTAAGACAAATTTGTTCTGCTGACTTTAGATGCTACAGCCTGAACAGCCAGACATGAATGCTCTAAGTGCCTTTCAATAAATGAATAAGTAAAAAGGAAACTTTACAGAGCTACCTTGATGCAGGACAGTAGATATAAGAAAATTTAATCTCAAAGACTAAAGAAACATACAAAGGAGATAAAATCTGCCCTCAGAGAAGAAATGTTTCAGGTGAAAGGAAATGTAAAAAGTTATGTAGTGAAAGACTAAAGCTTGTAGAGACAAAACAAATAACTTCATTAAAAGTCACAATAAATTCACAGGTTATTTCAAAAGATGTCCACCTATAAATTTGGAGTAGGCAGTTTCTTTCATATTGTATGAATGAATGAGGGAGGCAAGAGAGTGGCATAAGATCAAAGGGCAGTTACAGGATGTACTCAAAGAACGAGAGAGAGACGGGCAAGACGGCAAGAGGATCAAAGGACACTAATGATAAAGAGCCTCTGCTTGCTATCTTCTCTAAAGAAACACGGTGAGTGAGCACAAGTTCAGAGTGTTATAGAAAAAATCTAAAAGGAGATCACATTAGAAGGAGGCTACATGTTTTTCCTGACCATCAGAGGATGAAATAATAATGGGATTTGGGCAACGATCAAGCACAAATTTGTTGAGTGCAGGTGCCTTTAGTGCTCATGCTATGGATTGAAAAACCTTTAAGGATGTGTTTAGTTTGAAAGAAGCTAAAGCAGACAGCATGTTAAATGATAATCTCATTATGAGGCCGGTGGAGGCTTGGCTAGAGCAGTTTGAGTTTGCATCTGGCCTTAGCTATTAGGACCTACCTAAGATAAGTAGGTAGAAGTGGTGCATGTGTTTGTTTTTTGTTCTCTTTTTTTGTTTTTCTCTGGGTCATTGACAGAAATGTCACTGTTGACCACTTCTCGAAAATAAGGGCAATTTGGACAAGTCTATTGATTAGCCGTGCTATTAAGCAGGTAGTGAAGAGAAGCTTCAAAGTGCTGGAGTATTGTTGAAGCACATTTAATTATAAATAACCAATCAGAATCATTAGGAAATTGCTCAATAAAATATTTAGCACTTACATAATATTCTTCATCCATCAATCACAGAGGACTTTATGCATAGTACATCCCTATTTATGTTTTCAGCGAGGCTATTGCTGGTCTGTACCTGCCTGATGCAGTAGGTGACTTGTGCATGCGTGTATCCAAATCCATAGGAAAGCCAGGAGAGTAACTTGCTTCTGAGACTTGAAAAAGGGGGGAAATTGTGAACTCTGTGCTGTTGTGAATTATTGAAAAGGCTCGATAGTACATTATGCATAGTCTCAAAGGAGTGTTACTGTAGGGCACCATTACCAACTACCTCTAAAATGCAGAAAAGGAAGAAAACCTTGACAATTCCCCTCCAGACACAGATTGGGTTGTCTTTATGAATCTGTTCATCACAATCCCTTCTCGTAGCAGAGTACCCGGTCAGTATGGCATTGTGAGATAGAGAAAATCTCTCAGGATATCTAATGCACTGTTCCTTGAAATAAAACACATGTTCCAATGCCCTGGGATATTGGTGGGGGAGAGCGCTCTCCAACCATCCTTAACACGGAGTATCCTGTGTAGCGTTTTCATTTTCCTGTATGTGTACACCAAAAAGTGGCATGGGGCAGTCCGAGGAAGGACTTGTATTGCGAGGTGCTGGGACAACTCCCCGGTGTAGATCTGTGTAGCTCAGGTGTAAAACTGCAGCTGAGGAAATGAGTGAAGCTTATCTCTTGGCAGGCTGTTTCTAGAATAGGTGTATTTAATCAATGAGTGCTTTTTCAGAGTTCTGCTCCTTTGTGCTGCCATTTCTCTGCATATGCCTTGAGGAATTTTTCTGATATGATGGATATAATCACTGAACTTTGCCTTCATTGCTTTCTGCTCAATTTATTCTACCTGACTGGTGTTTTGGTCCTATCCCAGAATTTTCTTTGCTATTTTTTTCTTGTTCAATAAGCCATGGAAGGAAAAGAATTTGAACTAGTTCTGGAAATACAGAACTGTTTTAGCAGTTATTCTGCTACTGTTAACCCTCTGAATTTTAATTCAATTAGGTTCCTTTCTTTATTTCCCTCAACAAAGTTTCAGTGCTCTATTGTTTTGTTTCCATAAGCAGTTAGAGTATTTAGCAGGTATATTCCATTTTACGGCCCCTTTCTATATTCTTCATGGTAATTTCCTCTTCACTTTTGTTTTCTGTGTCAAACTTAAGACTGTATCTGTGTCATATACACTTTTTGATAGAAGTTTGAAGGGCTAGAACTGCCAGATTACACAGAAGTATTTTATTTAATGGCTTTTTTTTTTTTTTTAAATGAGCCCAACATAGCCAATTTTAGTCTATTTTAAATTTAAATTCTTCCCTTTCTGTTGAATGATGTCCTACAGATTGTTAAGTTGCTTGAAAGATGGGGATGTGACTAACCTTGATCATTTATGGTTCTATCTTTTTTAAAATGAAATGTTACTCATTCAATTAAAGGTTTGACTTTGGGTGGAAAATTAAATTTAGGATCTTTAAATTCTAGCACACTTTTAGCACTGTCAGACATGACAGTAATGAGTAATCTTGACTTAAGACTTAGGAATATTTTTAACCACCTGAGACTTGATTTAAAATAAACAGAATTACAATTGTATAATATGTATATACACACGTTTTATATATATGTACTATATACACACACACATATATGAAATTTATAGATGCATATAGAATATATAACATATATATGCAACTTCTTTAAAGGTAAGGAGTCATAACGCCTTTTACAAGCAAGTGCCATATGGTGCAGTCTCATATATTGAAATGCCAAAATGTTTGCTCTTCAGAAATTATATTATGAAGTTGTAATAAAAGCCAAGCCCTGTGTGGTGGCATTAAATGAGAATAAATGAACTTCAGCAGAAAAAGGGAAACGACTTGCTTCAGTTGTGTGTGAATAATTGCAATTAAGGTTACAACATGCCCTAGACCCATGGCAGTTCTAATATTTTTTACTGGTATAAAGGATGTCTGTAATTCATCTGTTGCCTTTTGTGAGTCCCTCAGCCCCAGCTGATGGGTAGCAGACTTGGGTTTGTGCCTGTGTTTGGTCCATTACTCAAGATGTAATGGTACGTCATGTCTATGTGTCGCTGTCAGAAACACTTCAAGGTCAGGAAACAAAATATGTGCCACCTTACAGAGCCTGAAGTAAAAAAAAGAATATTTAGACACCAGCTTTTCATGCTCAGGTCATGAGATAATGCATACGTTCCTTTTTAATGTATAGCCTTCTATGTTTTCGGATACATTGTCAATGTGAGCCTATCTCAGTCATCCTAGAGCAGGAAAACAACAGGAAGCCGTTGGGATCCTATGGCTTGTTCTGACAGGGGCAAATCCAGTGGCTTCATATTTTCTGCCTTAGGGGGCAGGAGGCAGTGCATTTTTGTCAAAAGTTCTGGTTTTTCTCTGGAGAGAAATGGAGGGAAGGGATCTTGAGAAATAGGTTTGTGATTTTTTGCCCCCTTCCCAGTTTCTTTCTAATGGTAGTTACTGTGGCAGACTCGCACTGAGACTGATTTAAAGAGTTTGTTCTCAGGTTTAGAAAGGAGAAAGCTATTGGCATATTACTTAAAAGACTGGCATTCAGGTTCATCAGGATTTAAATTGTGACAGGAATTAGGGTGGTATGAACACATAAAATCAACATCAGGCTTTGAGCTGTGAGTCCTCTTTCCTGATTTTTCTGAGCATTGCAGAGCATTTTGCAACTTCTCATTGAAAGAACTGAGAAAGAAATAACACACCCTAGCCTAAATGCTCTTCTCTGAAAGAGATTAAAACCTACAATCCAATCTTGGATGGTGCACGTCTTGCATTTCTGTTGATGAAATAAAAATTAGGTGATAGAAAATTAGTCTAAACCTTTTACTAACCTCTTAATAAAGTCCCTACTATGATATAAATTGAACATGACATAAATTATGATGAAATAAGAAAAAAGGGTTTTGGCTAGGTTCTGTGCATGAAATCCTGAAGCAAGCAAAGACAGGCCAGCTGCCATTGCCTCAGGATCTGGCCTTTGCATGAGGCAAAATAAGAAGGAAAAACATGTATACTACAGCTAAGCTAAGTGTTATTAAAGTGTATATGGACAGGAGGCAATAGTAGCAGAGTTCCAAAAGAGATTTAATAAGGGGTTGAAATTTAACTGTACATACTTATTAACAGTACATTATCAGCCCGAGTACTTTTTAATCATGGCTTGGTGGTTTAGAGTAAAGGACATTAAGAGGTTGAGGAAGCCAGTCTCAAGAATAATCAGTGAAAAATAGCGTTCTGTAAACAGTAATCTCCAAGTTAGAAATAAGTGAATTGGTAGTATTCCACTAGAGTTTGTCAGGACAAGATTTAAGAGAAAAAAAAAAAAAAGAGAAATAACTATTATAAGTCGAAAACTTTTGTTAGATAGGAAGCCCTTTATATTCTAGCCGTGCTTGTCACCCTTCACCTCATTAATACCTGAGATTAAAGAGGAAGAAATGGACCTAACTTCCTACATCTTTACCCCAAAGTTTGTCTATAGAAGCCGTGCTGTTAGCATGAAAGAGGTCTCTATACATAACACGTATAGAGACCAGAATGACAACATCCTGCTCTGAAAAGTGCCATCTTGCCACCTAATTTTTGGTAAATCTTTTTGACTGAGGCCTCACAGTCCCAGCCCTGAACTTTATGCTGTATCTATTTTTTCACTAGCCTCTGGAATTAAATGTAATTTCTAAGCACTAGGAGCCTTGGACTTTTGTAACAGACCAGCAGCCTAATTCTGTAAATAAGGAGATCCCCGTCACTCCCTCTCATACACCTGCGCTTTAGTTAGTGAGGCCACTGCTTGTAGCATGAGCCCCATCAGCTGCAAGGATGGCCAGGATTCACTAGAGGAGAAATCTTGTAATCTATTCTCAGTGCCTTGTTGTGAAACCTCTGAGACACAAAACAGGCTCTACAAGAAATGCCTGGGATAAATGTGATTTGTCTTTTATGCATGCAAGTTTACCAGTGTAAGCTGATATGTTAAGTAATGGATTTGGTTAATTTGACTGTCAAAATGCTAAATGACATCACATTTATAATCCTATAATTAAACTGTAACCAAGAAGGGTTGGAATCAACTAGCTAGCTGCTAATACACAGCAGAGGCTTGAAAGTTGACTTGTGTGAGAAGAACTATACTTATACTCAATACACTTATTTTCTCTTTCTCTAATATTGCCTGTTTGTGTTGCTTGCTGATTGACTGCTTCCGAGTGAAACTGCCTGGTTGGGACTTCTTATTTACCACCACTGTGTTATACAGTATGCAGGCAAACTCCTAGGGAGCGGAGAAAAAACTTGCAGAAAAAAAGGATGAAGTGGCCTGCCAGCAATGTGGGTGTGATTAGAATAAAGCAAAACAGAACAACTGTAGTAATATCAAAAGTAAGCTTAAGAAATAAGGACAGATAAAAATATGAAAAAAAAAGTTAGTGGTGAAAACCTCACTAGAAGTCTTATGGAATATTTCCTAATGACTATAATATGCCTCTCTGATAAGTAATGTGAGATAATTTTGCTTTGTTGTATGTAGTATCAAAATTAAAAAGTATAAGCCCTAATTTTACAACAATATGCTTTTATGATAATCATCCTTGATACTAAATGTGTTTATTCAGTTAGATACTTGCTTTCATGAGTTCTAGGATCAGAATACCAAGTATAACCTTTTTCTGTAGGAAAAGAGACTCATAAATCTTCTGTCCAATACAGTAGAGTGGGCAAATTCTCTGCAGTCCATTGTCATATATTTTCTTGTCATCTTTATTTACAGGAAGTATTTTTAATTTTGCTATCATCCTGGGACAAAGAACACAATATGTTCCTTGTTGAACTCAAGAAATCTTTTTTTTTTTTTTTTTTATTTCAATAAAGAATGATAGAAATATTTGCAAATATTAGTGAGATTAGCCAGGAATAGAGTGGTGGGCTTCCTCCTGAGCACAGGAATTATTCAACTGTTGTAAGTAGACTAGTAAATATAAGACCTGTTTTTTTTTGCAGTGCTTGGACAGATTAAAGACAGTGAAAAGACTGGGGTTTTAAAGGAATAGGGCACACTATGGAGAGCCCAAAAGGTTGCAGTTTTAGGAAGCAATTTTCCACATGAAACTGTGTTCTTGGACCTGCTCAACACTGGATGATACCAAAGACTGCTAAATTCCACCAGAGTAGTCCAGGTTGAATGGAATTTGTTAGGACTCAGACTGCAGCTCAGAGTAGTAAAGATGCCCTAACTAAATCTGCGTGAGCTGGCTCAGCTACCAGGAGCAGTGTGTGGCTGCAGCAGCAGGAAGCATCTTTCCTACATTGTTTCCCAGATGCTACTGGGTTTGTGGCTGATTCTGGTATCTCCCTATAATCCTGCAGATTAGTCCTAGGGAAATCAAGGAGAACTCTTGGTTTTGGTACCATTATTTGAGTCAGAAGTTCCAGACTCTATTACTCTGCTTCCTTACCAAGTTCTCACTGTTGCATTGTCATAGCAAGACAGTATTTAGGAAGCAAAAGCAAACAAGAATTGGTAGGAAATTCAAAAGACCTGTATGCTAAACTAGTAAGAAATGTAATTGCCAAAGCTTTTGTCTTTTGGAGAAAAGCACAAATGTGTGTCCTGTTTCCAGACTATTTCAGGATGCAACCCTAATTCAGATATATCTGTAAATAAGTTAGTTATTAATAACCTGTTTACATGTCTGCTATATCTCATAGCAGAAAGTAGAGGTTAATGTGTCCATCCATTTGTTGTGACATGGTAAGGAAAGAAGCTAAATCATCTCAGGACAGTTTGTAGCAACCAGAATGGTTGTGATTATACTAAAAAGGCACACAAAGACATAAAATACGCTGTCTGATATTTTCCCTTTTCAGTGTATTCAGTGTAAAAAGGGAGATGAAATGACCTTCTGATAATTAAAGGAGTGAGAAGTGCTCTTACAATCCCAATTAGGTGCCCAGTGTATGATGTGTATTTGCAGTTGCATATGTTTTGGGATTAGATGAAAATAGTACAAAGCAATATGGAAAGGTACTATATTTTGAATTAGATGAGAGGAAATAGGAACAGAGAACAGGCTGACGTTTTATGCCTGCCTGAGTTTGGAGTGTATGATTGCTCATTATTCTTAACACTGAACCATTTCATCACTGCATGACCTGTCTCAGGTCAAAGAAAAATACATACACATCACATATCTAACATGGGTGTTGTCTTTGTGAAATATAATTTATGAGGTAGAAATATAATTTCAGTGAAAGCAGGACAAGTTCCCTTTTGCTTTTGGGATAAAGGTTAAATATTCTGTGTGGCACCTATTACAAATTACAGTGTTGGACTCGGTGAAAGTGTTCATCCTGACCTGAGTAGCTCCTGGGCAGAACTGTCTCTTAATTAACGCTCTGCTTGTCTTAAATTATGTTGCCCATAAGTGGATATTTATGCCATGACACATTCTCCTGACAGGCCATTTGTTGTCAATATATTTCCCCCACTTTTTGACAAGGGACCAGTAATTGTTTAGAGCTTTATGAAAATTGGCTCTTTTTACTGCAACATCAATAAAGCTGGCTTTGTAACAGATACTGATGCCAATAAACATTTAGATATTTTATGGCAGCTTTGTCAATAGTGTTTTAATTGTGAATTAATACATTTACGTACAAAGTCATTACATGTCATTTATGTACAAAGCCATTTGTTGTCCAGCAGAATATTCCACTTATTGGAGCATTAGAAATACTGATGTTACCATTTTTCTTTTTTTCGCCCAGGCCGGGCAGAATGATATTCTCAAGAGAAAGGGAGACTGCATATGAGATATAAGTGCAGCTTCTTGAGTATTTTTCATAACACAGTTTTAATAAGATGCTGCTTTAACAAGCTGCAGAGGTTTGCCAGAAATAAAGTTGAATTAGATTACAGAAACTGAGTGGCAATTAGTTCATTTAACAGGTAAGAGTGGTTGTTGCTGTTTCTCCCCCAGGGGAACAATGCGATATCCTGTAGTGCGGAACCAGCCAGGGAAATGCTGGAATTCCTGACTGCAGCCACAACTGACTCCAGGCACAACTCAGATTTGAGCTTTTCCCCATGTATCCCATGACAGTGCTGTAATTGCCACACTCTAGACTCCGAAAATTACTTTGTCACTCTCCCATTTTGCAGAATTGTCGGAAAGGGCTCGTTTTGCTTCAACAGACCTGGTGCCGTTTCGGAGCCTCCAGACATTCTGCAGAACAGAGCTACTGTTCTCTGCTCAGCACTGGCAACAAGCTCCCGGGGTCAAGTTTAGCTTTCTGCACTGAGGGCCCAGTGACTGTAGGCAAGGTGTAAATGGAGACACTTGGAAGGGACGGTGGGAAATGATTTAAGTGGAGCACAGCCCTGCTGGAGCAGCAACGCCGGGTCGTGTGTGCAGTATTGCTGGAAGGGCTCCGCTGCAGCACTGCGGTGCAGGGCAAGGGAAGGAAGAAATGAGATGATGTAGTGAGGGGTTCAAGAACTTTTTTTTTTTTTTTTTAAAAGGCAGCTACAGAACCTTAATAAATGTTGTGTTTTCCTTTTGTTACTGATACCTGACATCCTCATTAATTACCAATGCTTGTTAGCAACATGCTTTTATTTCTTTTTTTCTCCTGTCTTTCATTTTACATCATTACTACAAAGTTGTAGTAATCGATACTTAATCGATATTAATCGATGATTAATAAAAGAATAAATGAAAGATAATGAATAATAAAAGAATAGTATATATTGCCAGAAATTCATTTTTCTTAATTATTTTTGCTGTCTGGCAATATGGCTCCATTTGTCCTGTACTTCACTTTTCCTACTGTCTGTAGTTCATCTCGGGTGAAGCCTCTACCTTTTATTTTTGTAATGTCTTTCTGAGGATATAAGGCATCAGAACTGCATCTTTTGGCAGATTAGTTTATAGGACAACTTTATAAAGTTTCTGTTCACATGGTTTTTACTTTATACAATATAGGATTAGGGTAACCAAAACCTTGCTGGTTCTTATGATCCCTCTGTTACCTCTGCTGGGGGAAAGTCAAGTATGAGCTGTTCTGCACAGCAGTCAACTGAACAGCAAATCAGCTTTATTTTCTCAAGTAGTGCCAGGATGGTGAAGGCAGCCCATCAGAATGAAGATTTTGTTGCTTGCTCAGTTTGAGTCTTTGGCGTATTCTTTGTGCAGAAAGGAGGCATGTGCACGTTCACAGGCAGGCGTCTTCTTGCTGGAGGGCTGTGAAAATAAATACTGACAAGTCCTGTTAATGCTGCTGGTGAAAGGAGAGAGTCTCTTCTGTCACCTCACAAGCCTCCTGTTCTTCTGAACTCAGGTGCATTTGACAGGAAGAAAAAAGGGGCATTCTCTTTTTCTCCAAAATATGACAAAAGTGATGCTGTGTTTCAATCTCTTTTTCTCTCTCTCTCTCTCTCTCTCTCTTTTTTTTTTTTTTTTTTATCCCCCCCGAGATTATACAGAATACTCTCCACACTCCTGTGATGTTCTGGGGTTTTAGGATCAACGAGCCTCTGCTCTTGTAAAGACTGGAGAAGACCAAACTCATGGATTCTCCACAGAATACAGGTAGATGTAACTGACTGAGGTTTGGAAGAGGTTGTTGGGATTCGGATACGAGGTAGGAATGTGAGCGGAACAGAGGAAAAAGAAACATTTTGATTTCTTTTTTCTTAGAGGTATATGATAGAAAGGATTCATAAAACACACATGTAAGCAGAGATGCTTTTGCATCAAATTTATAGGAGCCTGCTGACTGACAATCCCGAGTTTGATTAAATTATCTGGAAATGAATGATTTTACTGGCTTGCACATGGGTGTGATCAGATGCTTTGGGAAAGGGGTATTTCATTCTGGAGTGAGAACCACAGCAATTTTGTAGCAATGCTTCTCCTTTTCTGTGTAGTGAATAGAAGGTCATACTCTCTATATATCTCTATCTTTTGTGTATTGAATTTTTTTATATAAAGCTTGCATAGAAGAAATAAAACAGTCATGGAATTAGCACCTGAATTTTAATGTTTTTGGCTCAGTGTACTCTCCGAGTTTTCTTTCCTGAAGTGAAGTCCTCGCTTAGTCCTTTTCCTCCTGCTAACTTTCGTAGTAAACACTTTCAGATCTCTGGCATGCAAGAGAAATGCAGAATTGCCTAGGTTAAAATATTTAAATCCATTTTCCTTCTTTTTACTACAGTATTTGCTCTGTATGGTATATGGAAATGATGCCATCACTTTGCTGCCTGGTCCTGTATGTTCCCAGACATCTGGTTCTCTGAGGTGTGCACGGAAATCTTTCAACACATACTCCCTTCCTCCCTATCTTCAGGCTCTCTTAACTTTTTTTCAGTATTGCCCTTGGATTTGTTCAGAACCTTTCTAGTTGCTGCGTTTTTCAATTTTACTTGTTTATTTCAGCGATTTTAAACCTCTGTCATTTCCTTCAGACTTCAGGAAGGATCAGTAGATCTACCTCTTACCTCTCGTATTGCCTGTATTGCCACTCTTACTGATTTCCAGCAAATTTTTCACAGAACCAAGCAGTTGATTTTAATTTTATTCTCCACATTCTTCCAGTTCGTTTTTAAAAAATATTATTTCCATATTCTTCCAGTTAATTTTTTTTTTTATCATGTGTTATCTTTTCTATCTGTTATTATGGGCTTTTATCTTTACCTGGCCTTTCGTGGTGCCATAGCGTAGCAATCTCTGAAACTCCCCTTGTAAGAAAAATGGCTCTCCAAGCTCAGCATATTATTTTTAAGTTGCATATATTTCACACTATGAAAAAAAAACAAATATATAGACTTGGGATTTCATAGAAAATGCATTTTATTCTGAAGTATTTTACCATCCCCAGCAGAATTGTGCATTTGTGCTCCAGTATATTTTGAGTCTTCCTCCTGTCATTTTTCAGACCTTGGAAAGATGTCTGTTTTCTGGGGAAAAAACAGGCCATAGGACCTATTAGTACTAAGATTTCTCTCTGTCAGCTGAAACTGTGTCAGGACTGGATCTCTGAAACTCTCCTATCCAAGGTAAGTGTGCAGCATATAACTCAGTCATTTGCACAAGTTCTCTTGATCACTGATCATTTCCTTACTAAAGTCTCCAGCTTTCTTCTGCCGAGAGCCAGTGTGGAAGAACGGAGCAGTGGGGGTGCCCTGCAGCCTTTTGGAGCAGTTCTGAGGTGTGGGGGGCCTGTAGGCAGAGAAGGGGAGGGAGCAGCAGGGCAGGATTGGACAGGTCTCCTGTACCACCTACTTACTTTCCTATCTCAGGCCTCATATTCAAGAGTCCCTTGCAGAAATGGATCAAACTTCATTGAAAATTAACATTTTCCCCCTCCTTCTCCTGCTGTCATGTTTTTCCTCAAACTATATTGTTCTGACAGGAATTTTCTAGTCGTGGCCAGACTAGACCTATTTGCCTTTGTCCCTTTGCCCCTCTTGCTCATTTGCCCTGCCAGGGCTTACCTCTTCTTTCTGTGCTCTTTCTTTCTCAGTTTACAGCCAACCATCTTAGCCCCTCTCAGCCTTCATTTTACCACGCTGAGAAGTGCAAGTACTTTCCTCCTGCCCTTGCTATCCCCCTTGTGGTCCTTGCAGTTCCCCCCTCTGGCTGGCTGAGCTGCTGCAATTCCTGCTCGGCTAGAGCTGCAGATCCTCCATCCCAGGCTGCGAGTAGCATCCAGCTTTTGGAAAAGCTTGGAATCACAGAACTTGCCTAATGTGGATACTTGCATGGATATTGTGGAGAGGTAACAGTGGCACTTGCACTGATAGGCAGCACCTCCCATCCCCTTTTTCTGGTCCCCAGACATGTGCCTGGTGCTGGTGTCGCAGAGGTGGCCTCTCTTTTACGTATTCCTGTGTGTGTAGCTGCTGAGACAACACCAGCAGGCCCTATCAGAGAGTAATGAATAATAATGATCCCTGCACTAGCCTTCCCCTCCATTAGCTCAGCTGGAGGGGAGGGTAAATTGTAGCACATCCTAGTTAACAGGTTAAAGTCAGTGGGGGTTAGTAGGCAACCCCACTTTATTTCATAGGCACTAACTATATTTGGCATTTTTCCTTATTAAGGGCTATGCAAAAGCTGCTGTGAGGACTTGCAGCGTCAGTCAGATCAGGCAAATGTCGTCTGCTGTTGGTGGGAGTGAGACAGTCAAACCCCACGTAAATGTAAATGTTAGTGTGCGTGGCACTTCTGTCCAGCAGTGCAGCAAATTAAAAAGAATTTCACACTGCAGAAGGAAATCCCCCCAAAAAAGCATCTCTGGTAATCCAATAAATGTCTTTTCCCCTGCTGATATTTCTTGTGTTTCTCAGGGGAAAAGTAAAAAGAATAGCATTTTCCTTCTTCAGATATTTGACAGTCCTCATAGAATTACAGAGAACATGGCTAGAAGAGAGCTAATGAAATGTATTGATGAATAAAAAACATCCCTCTACCTGGTGATACTGCGTGAGGCCAACAGTGAATTGCATGATCACTTAAGTTAACCTGGGCATGTCAATGAAATGTAGTTATTGTTTTTTTTCTGTCATTTATTTCACAGTTTTGCCTATTTCCTTCACTGTAATTATCATTCCATCGGGGTTCTGTCTGGGAAAGCAGAACCATCTGGGGAAATCAGCATTGCTTCACTCAATCTCAGCTGGAATTAAAATGATCTGCTGTGAAGACGAAAAAGGAGGAAAAAAATCCAAAATATCTTGTCATGGGAATTTACTAGGGCTGCTGACCAGCATCTACAGTTCACTATTAGAAAGATAGTTTATTTAATTAGATAGTTGCTGAAATATACACTAGCATTTCAAAGGAAAATAAAAAAAACGAGACAGGTTGCGCCTATTTTTAAGGTATGCTGTTCTGTCCTGAAACTACGGTGCACGCATACTTTAATGAAAGTCCATGAATCATCTCTTCTTATAAAGATGATGGGATGTGGCCAGCAGCAGAAGTTAAAATCAGTGAAATATATTAATTCTTATTCCTAAAATATGACTTCATATTCCTGAGACTATAGAGATGGGAGATAAGCAGTAAATTAGTCCAACACCTTTTAGCTCTAGGTCTCAACCCTGCTTAGATCACCGATTGAAATGAATCCCTACCTTCCTCCCAAGCAAGTCTCCTTTGAATATTTATTGACATCACAAAACTGCTTTGGCATCTGGCACAATTTGACATGATTAATTGTCGCTGCTCGAGAGAGACCGGGGAGGCAGTTTGAGCTGAGCTCTGCTGTCGTGGCTGGAAGTTTGCACAGTGACTGCTAAACTCGTGTTGCTGCTCTCGGGCCCGCGCTTTTGTTAGCATTAGCTTCCTGTGTGCTTTTATAGAGCAAGATGGGTGTGATGTGGATGAGGAGTGAGAATAAACAAGCACGTTAGCAAGGCACTTGCTTGTTCAAAAGGACTGTCTGTCAAAGCCAGTTCAGCGCTGATGTCTTAAGGAGTGCTTGCTGTTTATAGTTTGGATTTATCTTATAGAGTTACCAAACACAAAGAATACAAAGCATAAATTAGCAAATAATATGAAAATTAAAAGCCATCCCAGAAAATAGTGCTAAATGCCTTATTCTGGGAGCACTAGAGCAAATGAAGCCTGATGTTCTATGAATGTGTGTCCAATGCTTTAACATTGTAGGCTCTAACAAACGGTGAGGATTTCCCTGTTAGGATATTTCTGTCATTTTCTTCCTGTGCAGATTCTGGGGGATCCCAACAATGACTTATCCCACAGCCTTTCCCTGGGTCTCCCCTCTCAGGGCAGCCACAGTCACTGAACCCACAACAGTGTAGGACAGACTCTACCTATGCAAGTTGGGATCAGAGCTTTTATTTGCTCTTGCATTTTATTTTGGCAATCCCACATGCCTGCTTGGATTCTGGCAGTGCTGCACGAGGCTGCAGTGAGTCTCTGGGGATGAGGAAGCCCTGGTGCTGGGTCCGAAATGCAGGGCGTGCAGCTGTCTCAGACTGTTTAGCCCTGGGAACTCACGGGTGGCCTTTACTTGAATTTGGAGAAGCCTGGTCAATGGATGAGGACAAATACTATGATGGTATGTGCCTTGATTTTCCTTAAAAGATGGGCAGTCATTATTCTGGAGCTGAGAGGAGCTCATAAATTTCTGTTTATGCCCTTTTTAATGAATTGGGGCACAACGAACACCCATATCTGTCTCTTTCTGTGAAACAAATATAAAGCTTATTCACATCAAGGCCTTCATCATGGCTGCTGTCAAAACAAGGAAAATATTTGAATTGTTAGAGAAGCAAATTAGTGAAGGAAGGAGCACCCCAAAACGTGAGAATTTATTTGTTTTTTTCTTGTCTTTCTGCTCTGATTTAGAGCTGAGACTGTGGTGTTTCTTTCACTGCATGAGAAGGTCAGAAAAATGTCTGAAGTTGTCAGAAAAAAGGTATGGATGTGGAAATAGTATTTTCACCCATCAAATATTACAGCAGCTGAGCAGAGCTCTTGAGAAATGTAAACTGCAAGTTTTGTAGTGTAGCTGTTCTTTGCCAAAAGCACTAGCTAGCTGGCTGCCCTCAGTGGGTGTTCCTGGCAGATGAAAACAACAGGGGGGAAAAATACCCACAGAAAATGATTCTACAACTTGACAGTGATATAGAAATATTAATAGGAAGTGTTTTTTTGCTTGGGATATTCATTTTTGTTCCTTTGCCTTTGTTTTGTGCTTGGTTTTGTTTATGGGAGCACTTAGAAGCGTCTTCTGTTTCTGTGGATGAATTTTCCAATTTTGCTGTTGATTCAACAGCATTATATGAAGCATAAGAGAATATATGAAGCATAAAAGAAAGAAGTGGGGGAGAAGAGCTCATTCCTTCTAATGTACTGGTTGCTGGTTCAGGTGGGTTGCACTGCCTGCAGTTACACACAAGGGCAAATCTTTGTGCACGCAGGCATCCCTCCTTGTTAGGGTGACTGCCTGAACACTGACTATGTTACAGTTTTAATGCTTGGTATCAGCTATCTAGATACTCTCCTCAGTTTGTGTTGCTCAAAATAAAAAGGGCTTTATTGCAACCACCACTGCTGTCGTGTTATTTCATCTTTCAGATTTGGCTTTGGATGTCATCTGTGAGGGTAAAATTCTGGCAGAAGAGCTGATCTCAGAGGCCATTTTCAGAAGCAAAATGTCATGAAATCAGACCAAGAAATAGACAGATCAGAGCACATACTTTTGGAACACTGTTTATTAACTATAATTTGATATTTCCCAATGTAGCTTTCCTATGGGTTTCACGTTTACACACCGTGTACTGATTTCAGAGTGAGATGGGACAGATTTACTTTGATCTATAGCCTATTACTAATTAGCTTAAGCAAGCAATCGATTGGCACATCTTACAATGTAATATCCACCTGCTACAATAAGAACTTAAAGAGAGCTTGCTCATTAAGGCTTATTCAAGCACATCTCAGTGCTGTGGCCCAGAGAGCACTAAGAGGCCTTAATTGCCCTAATGAACCTCACCTGGGGCCACACCTGAGACCCCTTTGCTCTGATTGCAGCAGCTCTATTTAAGCCCAGCTCTGGCCCCTTTTCTGTTTTTCCTGGCTCTTGCTGTAGGTGTGATTGCTTCTAGTGCCCTTCCTAAATTAGCTGTATCTCTTGCGTTGAGTTTGGACTTGACCTATTGCCTTGGTTTTGCTTGAACTGTGAGGGGGCCCTGTTGCCGTTCCTGCCCTGGGGACTGCACTTTGGTAGCAAGGTGGTTGCCCAGCCTGTGTGACTGCCCTCAGTTCCTGCTTCTCCTTCCCTCCTGGGACTGCCTGGACTGCCTTGCTCATACTTCTTACTGGCAGGTAGGAAACCCCCTCTGACTTATTTAATTGTGTATATTTAAAGTGTAATTCCATTCTGAAGAGGCTATGTAAGTTGCAGCACAAACTAAACAGCTGTAACAGCTATCCAGGTAAAAGAGTAAATTATCTGCTCCAGACAATTACAACTACTATTTTCAATAACAGCAAGAACAAAAGTTGCAACTTATTTAAAGACCATGTAGAGACAGCTGAATTGAAGAGCATTAGAAAGTGCTGTAGAAAAATACATAAGGTGAGGCTTATTTTTCAAATTTAAATTGGGAGCTCAGTGGTTTCTTCGTGTTTGAACTGAAAATACTGATTCTACTGATGTTACTGATTCTACTGAAAATACTGATGTTTTCTTTTGCTGTTCTTATTGATTTTCTTAATTCTGTAACTAAGCTGGTGCAGTTTTATTAGCTGTGCATTTTCTGAATGGTAAGTGCTGTCACTTACCTTTGTGGGCGAAGGAAAGTATAGGGGAATGTGTTCTTTGTGCTTCGGGAGCTGCAGGAGTATGTCCAGCTCTTCAAAAGGGCTGGAATCCCAGAGGTTTTCCTGTCGTTGTAGCTAAATGTCTGTATGAAGAAAATGGGGATGGCTGCAAGAGGCAGAGCGCGAGATGTGCCCAGCTAAAGTATTTGTGTTTTCTTCTTTTCTTGTTTCCTTCTGAACACTGAACTTTGGCTGAGTTTGTGGGGTGGAGAAGAGAAATGGGAAGAGATAGTCTTCAGTGAAAGGTTTCTGATGGGTGTATTGCTGGTAGTGGGAGATAAGAACAGGCAACTTAATTATTCTGTGCAGTGTTGCTTTTCTAAACATGGGAGGGACCCTCCAGCAGTTTTATTTCCTTTCCAGAGTTCAGGGGTCTGACAGTGACTCTAAATCTACTCCACATAATGGTCCACATAATGCCAATATACACTGAAAGCATCCAAGTATATTAAGGAAATTAAACAGCCTGAGGGCTTTTGTTTGTTTTAAATTCTCAGGAAACAAAAACAGTGATCCACACATGATCTGTGTTTACCAGCAAAAGTTCACAAGCCAAACTATGCTAGGTTCTTTCCTATTTCATTTTCACAAGAGAAGTGCCCGACCACAGCCACGTATTTATTTGGCACTTTCAAAATGGCATGTGGCAAAGTCAAGTCTGTATGCAACCATTTACCAAATCTGCCATTGGATTTAATAAATGCTGTTTGAGGTTATATTCCCTTGCTCGCTTATTTGGGGGAATCGTCCACCACTGCAAAAACTGAAAGTTCAAGAGAAGAGGATTATGAAAGGGAATATCTAATTTCCTTCCTGTAGCTGCTGTTGCATTGCCTTGATTAATCTACATTTCCAATACCCCCAATTTATGTAAAATTATTGGAGTTGCAATGCGTGCTCCGTAGAGCCGAAAACTGGATTTTAATAAATGTGGCTATTTAGTACACAGGCATATGCTGGCCTTTGAAATCCATCAAAGCTTGTCCAGCCTGCTCTAAGTAATTTTAGAAATCGGTGCATAATTAATGAAAAATACTATCAGATATTTGCCTATAGTCTATCATCCTTACTCCCATCAGGAGCAGGAAATGTGAGGTTTGTACAGGCCGAGCTGTAATTTCTGGAACTGCTCCTACTGCTGCCTATTTTAAACTGGCTCCGCTTGAATGCTAGGGGTATTTATCTCTGCAAAGCTCAAATTACTGCCTTCTGTTTATGAATAGTGTACATAGATTAGAAATATAATTGTTAGAGAAATGCATCCAACTGAAGAGCGTGTCCTGTGCTAGTAGCTGGTGACAAGGTCCCCATATCTGAAGACCAGTTATGGCTTTGGTCACCTTGTACCTGTTCATGCTTGGTTTGTGCTTATTAAAAGTAGTGGGGCAGAACTGAATTTAGTTCATATTGGGCACGTGTGTGTGAATTTTGATGGTTTTTTTAGAAGTCATGAGATGGAGGCAATTGGAGAATTGGAGGAAGAAGAACGCTTTTTTATGTGGGCAGATTTATATGGAGGCAAGGAAGAGGAGAAAGCAGATGATTCCTCTGATTGAATAAATATGGAACTTTATTTACCCTAAATATGTGATTACCTCCCTGTAATAACTGGCTTCTAGCTATTTTCATCGATACATCTCAAAATGCTCTCCAGAGCGGTCAATAAACTGTCATACCAGTAGGTAATCAACCTTAGCTATGAAAGTGTGGGGTGTCTGGGGCATGGTCATGCACTGAGACCCTCCCACTGGGAGTAGGGTGGGTGTGGGGGATCCTTGACTTCAGTTTTGGGGGAAAGAAACAAGTAATGTGTAAACCAGAGGCCTTATGGTCCTCTCTTGAAAAAGCACTTGGCAGGACAGCAGTTGCAGCTCTGTGCCAGAAAGAGGAAGCCTCGTCTAGCAGTGCGAAACAGGGCATGCCTGTAAGCTGGGAAATAAGAGTGATGGGCGAGGAGAAGAGAAATATTTGTATTGTGTCCGGAATATACCTCTGGATACAGCATGGCTCAAGTCATTCTAAACAAACACAATTTGTTGTAAAATACTGAAACAGAAAATGGTGTTCATTGGTGTGTATATTTATTTACAGAGAATAATTATTCTGTGTTTTTTTTTTTTTTTTTTTTTTTTTTTTTTTTTTTAATATAGTTAGTGGTGGGGGGAGAGTTTGCCTGATATTCCCTAGGCCAAGTGTAAAAACATCCCGAGGTTTTATCTCCCAGGCAGAGGTTTTTCCCATCCTGGCTGCACTTCTGTGGTGATTAATCTTGATGGTGAGGGAAAAAGGGCTGTTTAACTGTAGAGAAGAACGTAACTAATGGTGGGAAATCCTGAAGAGGAATCTCAGTCTCTGCACATGAAATGAGACTAATTTTGATTCCGGAGAAGGCCCGTGCTGGCGTCGCGCTGCCGCCTGCGTTGGGTGGTGTCCATAGCAACCAGCACCAGCTCCGCTTGGCAACGCGCTGCTCCAGTCGCTGGTGGGTGACGGGGCTCGGCTGCCATGGCCGGCAGCACCGGCCTCACCATGCCCATCGCTCGAGTTTTTACGTGATCGTTAGGGAAATGGTTCTGTAGGGCCCTACAAACAAGAAACAGCTCTATCTGCATAAAAGCTAGTGCGGATTTTTCACCTGGAAGTTCATCTTCTCTTCCCTTTGTGCGTCCTATCCTTGCTGTGTTCTGGCAGCACCATAATGCTTTCTGTGTGTCTGTCTCCACTTTATTTACTTTTTTTAAAAAATTATATTTTAAAATATAATGGTCTGAAAGGGCCTCATTTTCATTTCTTAATGTCTCAGCCCATAAAAGCCAAAGGGGACAACTTAAGACAACTTGCTGTCGATCTTTCACATTGAAATTATAGCTCCCTTTTGGTTCCCAATGGAAACATAAGATAGTGGAGGTCACCAAACTTGTCTGTCACCTCCTGCAATCCCATGTAATCCCTGTGATAATAGATATCCCTTAAAAACAACTTTCTAGGCCTTATTTCTCCTATTGGAAGACTCTTCTAGAAACTTGGTACTCTGGTTGAGCCACCTCTTTCTAATTTGCAAATTTAGTGTCTTACCCTGCCAAGAAGCTGACTCCCTCTGCAGAGCCATCCTTTTGTTTGTCCGTGTCCAACTTCTGATATGGCCATGGGGATGTTAACTTGGCTTCTCTCAAAGGCAGCCTCAGGCAGGCTAGTTCCCTCCTCTTCCTCTGTCTTCATATTTTGTACGTAGAGGAGAGAACTTAATTCTACAGATCTCAGCAGATAATTGTGATATTGTTTAAATTACCTTGCTTTTTTTCCTCTTACCACTCTGTGGTGCTCCATTTGGACCTCGTTGCTTGTTCTTGCTGATTGTAAAACCCAACCTGTAGTACAACTGAAAACAATACTGGCAAACTGTCAGGTTACCTGAGTCTCTAGGTAAAACAAACTCTATTTTATATTTTTAGTCAGAGTTTAATTATTGAAATGTCAGCCTTGTAGTTCGTTATGCCCTTTAAGGGTTCAGCTTAAAGGGAGAAGACAATGACTTTTTTTCTTGATTTAAAAAAAACAAACTATTTCAGCATTGGGAACTGCTCACTAATTAAAAAATAAATCATTACATGTTCACCATGATGAACTGATAATATTTGCAAATTATTACTTTATTACCCTATCAATAAAATGCTAGAGAGTGTAGGTGTGAGTAGGAAATCACAAGTAAGCTCTGTCTTGGTGATCTCTTTAATGTTTATCAGTATAGGCATTACTTTTTTCTATTGTTGCTTAATGCTTTTATTACCTGGAATGCCATGCAGAAATACATTATTTTTCCTCAAACTTTAAGTATTCTATAATGAAGCCTTCAGTGTGCCATTAAATTTTCAGGAGCTATTAAATGGTTTTACAGTAACAGAATTTGCATTTGCGCATGCTGTAGCTGTTAGGTCAAGTACAGGACATTCGAGGGTTGATCATAACTCTTAGGGAAAGATCTTTGTCTCTTCTCATTATTGGATATTGTCCAGTGCAGCCTGCAAATGAGGTGATACTGTAGAGCTGCACTGCTGCAGTACTGTAGGTGTGGTAGGATTACTTGACTTTAACCAGTTGTTCATTCTAATGCAATTCTGAGGAGTAGTCAAAGTATTTAGCTTTAGCTGTGCTTGACAGGTTTCTTTAATGCAAGTGAGAAGGTTTACAGAAATACAGAGGTATGTTATGCAGTCAAATACTGCAATTTCATTCTATAATGTTTTAAAGTAGGTACTCTGAGAATTTGAGTATGGAGGAGAATTATGCTTCCCTGAGTAGAATGGGGATGTGGAATTTGTTTGGTTAAATGAGTTTTCAGATGCAGGGGACTCTTCAATGGAAATGATGCACATCAGGGGATATAACCCAATTTTACCTGATAGGAGGCTCTGGATATTAAGAATCTAGATAAATAAGTCCCACGGCGCACTATGTATTGTATTTAAATACAAACTTGTGTCCCTACCACATTTTTAAAATAATTGCGGTTTGTACTAATTATCACAATGACAAGGCTTCTGTATGAAAAAAAAAATTTCCTTCTGCGTTCCCGTCTGGGTTTTGTAATGAAGTTGTCTTAATTGATGTTTCGGAGATTACAGGTATTCTTTGGCAGTGGAAGTGGTGTCATTAACTCCATGTTCAAAATTCAGTGCAGAATAAGGAACAAAGCAGACCTGGACCAGGAGGGAGATGTTCTTGAGTCTAAAGCTTTCTGTAGTTAGAAAAGACAATAGGGATGCAGAAAATTAGACAAATTACTTTTTGTGAAACTTTTCTGTTTATTCAATCTTGCCCCAGTGTAGTAGCCATTCTTTGTGTGAAACTTCACCAGTGGTGCTAAGTTATTTCAACTGAATAAGACAGTAACCTTTAGTGTCTCTAAAGTTCAAGCCTATTTCTGTCCTCTGAATTTAGTTGAAATAATCTATTTGGGGGGGCTCCTTATGGCTTGGGATGGGCTTTGTGAAGAAAAATGTGATCTCTGACATGTAAGTTGTCATAATTTCCTAAGTTTCACTTAAGCTAAGAAGTAGAAAACTGGATTGATGGATAGTAATGCCACCGTCACGCTGTGCTTTGTATAAACTTATATGTGTAAAATCAAGTGTACAAAATGAGTAATTAAGTTTGAGTCTTGTCCTTGTCCTATGCAAGGGATAGGTGTATTTTTCTATTTGAAACAAGGATGTCTTTTTATTTCCCTCCTCTTTGTTGTCACTCTTGTTACAGCGTAAAGGAGAGAGGAACGGAGAAGAGAATGGGAATGTCTATGATGCAAGGTAGAGTCATGCTATAGTAGGGCAGCTGAAGCTACATGGCATGTTAATTATCTGTTCTGTGGTCCCATGGATATTTGAAGTAGAACCTCGGACGTGGTGGCCTAGGAAAAAGTATCAGTTGCATTTAGGCTATTTCCCATATAATAGAATTATTACCTCACTCTTGCTGTAACTTAATGTTCAAGTATCCTTGGTAAGTGCTCAGTGTGCATGGGGGAAGAGTTAGACCTAAGGGAGGTCCACAAATAGGAATACACTGATCCCATCCAGCCTTTTCCAAATCTGACTCTGTGTTTGGAAGTCAGAGCAGAGAGAACTGTCTGTAGGATACAGGAACCTTTCCTGATGTGATGGGAAGCTGGACTACGCTGTTCCTGAGGCTCAAACTGGATTCCTGGATTCACCGTGTGTGAGGGAGAGCTTTTCCCTGTGGGAGCAAGGCAGGAGAAGCAGGGGACCCAGCAGCGTGGCATAGCTCTGAAAGCAGCTTCTGCAGCATCTGGCATGAAGTACCCCATAACATTGGTTCTGCATCTGTACCAAAAGCGTTGAGTTGCAGCTGACAATTCCAGGAATACTATCCAAAACTGACACCAGTTTTAATATCTTAATATATATTAAAGCACTGTGTCTTGTCTAAAGTCCCTAAAGCTCTAGTTGGGCAGTGAAAGCACCTCTCCTAAGCCTTTTAAGAAGTTTTAAGATTGAAATCAAACATCTTGGGTGTTAGATTAAAAAGTGAATATCTGAACATTTAAAGAATATTGAATTCTGTTTTACTGGCCTGACAATTTTTACATAATTCCAGCAGGTATGATCTAAATGATATTAAATTGTGCATTTGCATCAGTGAAATGAAATTCAGAAATTCATTTTATATTTATTTTACATATTCAGATACTCTTGAGTATTTTGTAGTGTAGGGACGATTGATTTAGGTGCGGTCAGACATCCTGGGTTTTCCGTTTCACTGCTGTGTATCAGTTAATAGGATAAAACTTGAATAGACTTCAGTTCCATGTCTTTGAAACCAGGTTTCCTACTACATGTATCGGTTTGGTAGACCGGGATAGCTGTTGCAGCTGCTGTAGTTAATAGCACATAAGCAGCTCTGTTTTGTTCTACTAGTTATAACTTTTTTGACACATTACTTAAGTTTATTCACATTTTAAGTATGAAAAATAATTGCCAGTGGTTTTAGAGTAGAAGAATATGGGAGCATGTGTCCACTGTGCACACACATGCTCTTTTGCATCAATCTGTTTGCCTGGCTACCTGTTTCTCTCTAATATTTTAAGGCTGTAGGCAAAATGAAGGTGAGGAGGGGGATCTCCTTTGCAGGTAGATGCCTTTGAGTACTCTGGTGTATGTGTGGTCTGGAAAACTTTCTCCATATTTTTGTCCTTAGCCTACTATGGCTTAGGGATTCAAGATACTAATTCCTGAGCTACTTGACAAACTGTTTCTCCCTTCAGGGAGTTGTGTCCCTTGTGCTATGGCCTTGTTGGGGAGCGGCTTCAAGTGAATGGCCATTTTTGCTTGGCTGGGATTTTCTTTCTTTTTTTATTTATTTTTATTTAGTTTTTTTTTTTTTTTGCTTTGCCATTTTTGCTAAGGCAGCCTGTGACCTCAAATCCCTTTAAGAAAATAATGAGATGACATCCCTTCTGAAAGGTGAAGATTCATGTGATTGTTCTTTTAGCCTGATGATTACTCTTTGGTCTAGATGCAGAATATTAAGCTTTTGTTTATGGAGGATGAAGAAAAAACAGTCCTTAAAATTGTATTAACCCTCCCCAGGAAAACACGCACTTACTTCATGTCTGCTCTCTTATATACATTATTTGGAAGATAACAAATATAGTCTTGTATTACATGTACCTGGATTTGAAGACCCACCTAACTATTCTAATTCGTGAGTCATTTATTTATAAATTCTCAAAGTCATTCTCTATTTGAAAGTGTTATTCTGGAACACTATATGCCATTCTCCAGACAAAGTAGAAAGGTGTCAAAGCTTTTCTGCTCAGCAACCATTTTTTTCTATATTACTCTGTTATGTCCAATACCTACATAAAAGGGCTGAAAAACAGATCTGTTGGAGCCAGATCCTGTCAGTCTGTTCTAGGGTTTCTCACCTTGGTCCTGACTATGCCCTAGTGTGGGAAATTGTCACCAAGGTCCATTCTAGTGGTGGGAAACACTTGCATGTGCTCTCAGCAGCTCTGTTGTATCTCCCGCTGCTGCTTGTTTGGGTGGCTTTGGCCCGGTGACAATAGTGCTTGGCACCTCTTGGCCCTGTCCTTACCCCGTAGAAATACAGAAACAGTTGTGTATTTTTCCTCCCACACACTCTGAGATTTCACTCCCAAATTACTTTGATCTATTCCTAAATTAAACTGGTGATGCCTCTCTCTGAAGCCTCACAAAAAAGCTGCTCTACCACGAGCACTACTTAGCAGTTTTGTGCTAGTTACTCCTGTAAACTACATTCAGACTTTCTGGCCCCTTCCCTATATTTAAATGTGCTTCCTTTATTTTATTTTTACTAAGACATTTTTATCCAAGTATTTATTCAGAATATGAATCAATGATCTTGTGTACTAATGATAAAGAATATGCTTTGATCTCCTCATTTAAATAATCGCAGGCTTTAAATCACTAGTCAGTAGTGACATAGGTGATGATTCATGAGTAAGAAGAAAAACAGTTTTGCAATAAAACTCATTCTGTATTGATACCTTTAAGATCAGCTCTTTAAATAAATGGGATTGCCATTTACATTCAAACAGAACTGGAATGATAATAGGTAATTTATGCATTTACAATATTCTTTTTATAGAGAAACTTTCTACATAATAGAAATAAATCTTATGCTGGCGATAGTCAGCTAAGAGTGAGGATGATTTCTTACATGAAGTTGTGAGTTTTAAATGCTGAGCTTCTTGCTATATGGTTTATATTTACTAGCTGGGAATGCAAAGCACTGCGTAAATATTTGTTCAGGCTTAGCTGCGAAGTGATGGAGCGGTGTTTCATGTACAGCTCTTTATTGATGGAACAATTTGATTGAAATCTGCAGGGAAATCCTGACAATAAGAGGACTTTTCCCAATTCTGGCATCGCCTCTGAGGGAGTCCCAAGCACTTACTGTCTTTCCAGCCACAGCTGGGCAACATGGCACATACATAACACTCACCTATGGTGACGTATCTGTCAGTTCTGGTGTTCTCAATGGTATTTCTGCACTCTTGTAGGATTTTTGTTAATTTAAGCTTCCATGGTGTCATCTTAACAAATCTAGTCTCATCTGTCTCTGCATTTTTCCATCAGAGGAGTAAGAATTTAATCTATAAGTGAGCAGTCTGCCTCATTTATCTCTTTTGGATTGCGCTCGCCCACATGTTCTGGATCTTTGGTATTTAAAACCAAAACATCTTGGGTATGAGAGAATAAGTAAAAGTTTGTAGAAAGCAATGCCAAGATAGGCCAATAAAGGAATGTCAGCAGTTATTTTGTTTTGCCTTAAAGAGTAGTTTGTAAACATAGATGCTGGAAAAAAAGGAGAGAACTAAATCTCTGGCAGTTAAGTGGGGGTACTGAGACCTGGAATTTCAAGTGTTCTCTGCCTGATTCTGCTATTAATCATTGGCTGGTTTTAATCAAATAATTAAAGTTAATTTTAATCTAAATAGTTGAGACTAAGTGAATCTAGCAATTTCACATCTCATACCCCTGTGACAATCCATGCTTGAGAGGAACTCTGAGATTATGGAGTAAAAGCTGTTAGGTGAATTCAAATGACAAAAAGGATCATCAATTAATGGACCTTTTCAGCATAAATTTGAGTATATCTGCTTAGTTGCATAAAATGATTTGTGGGCAGATGTAGCTGATTGGGGATGTTTAAGGTTGATGTTTGAGGACCAGATTAAATTTCTGATAACTGCCTTCTCTTTGAGCTCTTTGAGCTAATCACTTGGGAACTGGGAACCAACCTTGGGATAAACTAGTACAGGATCCTCTTGAAGTTGTGAGAACCTTATGATCCCAGACTGCTTTTTTTATTATGGAGACAAATACATCTTAAATACATGAGATCATTTGTACAATCTGTGGTGGTGCTTTTGGATGCTTCCTATTAACAGAATGACAGAATGAAAAGATGGACAAGCAGCCACAAAGCATCCTCTTCATAGGCAAGATTTCCCCATCAGAAATTCTCCTGCTGCCTTGATGAAAAGGGCTCCTTAGTGGACCAAACTTTCAGAAAGAAATAATCAGCTCCTGGCTAGTCGAGAAGGAGACTAACCTCAGAGTCCCAGGAGAGATCTTTGAGTAAACCCTATTTTTCCTGAAAGGCTGAACAGCAACGAGGAGAGTAGATGCTCTGCCGGTCACTCAGGGCAGAATTTTGTACTCTGAAAAGCTTGGGGGTTCTGGGCTTTCATCATTGTGAGAAAATAAAAAAAGAAAAATTGGTATTGGTTTGATAGGTCAGTCTGACACTGGCCTTGGAAAGACCAACTGGAAAACAAACAAAAAAAGAACCAAGTGATTGGTCTGAAAGAAGCAAGTGCTAAACAGTGTTGCAAGAAGCACGTTGTTAAGCAGTGAGGAGAAAAGTGTTTATATGTATAAAAATTTATGACACAAAGTCCACAAGTTATTAGCAGCAAGCAAGTGAATGAGGGCCTTATTCTCAAGATGCGAGTTTCTAAGTCTGGCCTGTGTAAATTCCCTTCCTGCAGATTTGTGTGGGATCCTCTGCAGTCCTGTTTGCTGTTTCAGAATGTTGTTTAAATGCTGCTCCAGAAGTAGATAAGCTTGCTTTTTTGAAGGAGAACTTCAGAAGAGTGTTTAATAGTGTTTGGAGTTGCACCTTTTATAAGTGGTTCACTACATATGTTGAAGAATTTTTCATTATCCTTTTTGTTATTTCCTTGCCACTTTTAGCAAAACCAAATAGTTGCAAAAAGTATTTACTGAATGTTCAGGGTATTTCCACTCTGGGAATTAACAATTAACAAAAAGCTTCCAGTATCATATATGGTAGATGCCATAGCGTAAGTATTTGGTGGAGTCATTGCAAGGCCTAATTAATGGTGTGGACTTCTAGTATTCAGTGCTTTGGTGTGTTCTTCTGGCAGGTTTTCCTAACTTGCTGGAGCCTTGATTCTGTCCTTGATGGAGGATGTCTCATTTCAGATGTGTTTAGGGGTTACAGGTCCATCGACAATGCCTATAATGAGAGCTCTGTTAAGTCTTGGATGTGCCTGGAGTTTTTAAATTACGTGTTTGATATGGTCCTCAAAGCAAAGGAAATATAGTACCTAAACTGAGCGCAGTCTGATAGCTTGAGTAAGGCAAATGACATGTGCATAGCCTTATTAACCAAGGAATTAAGTCCTCTTTTAAAATTGGGAGGATTAAACTATAGGTAGGATAAAAACTTTTCCCTTTCCTTTTTACAAATAGGTATCTTGACTAGAGTAGATATTCTTCACGTGTGTAAATATAAGAATATACTAAACGTGAAATGCTGAGTTTTATCGAGAGGGATGCTTTATTTAAAGTAGTGTTTAATATAAAAAGATTAATTTCTCAGAGGCATAAAGCAAAGCTTCCCGAAAGAACTGATGATCCAATTCCATTGCTTTCAAGTTTTTGATGCCTGTTGAAGCATAACGTTGCCTCAGAAGGAAAAAGGACTTTTTCTGCAGATTGTAAAGAAGTTGTGACATTTCTCAGATTTGTAATAGCCTCTCAGAAGTTCCAGCATTAACTCTTCTATGCTATCATACATCTGAACTAAAAATAGCCTTTGTTCCATATTCCAATTATCTTTTTAGCGTTGATCAGTCACTGCAGTTCGTGCATACCAGAAACTAGTAAGGACTAGGAATCTGTTTTGCTTTGCTGTGCTGCTGCTTCACAAAAAATCATTAGTCTTGGCCAGTTTCAATTATTGTATTTTCTGTCAAATTAATGGAATTTTAAGCAGCATAGCAGTTGTTAATGCAGTTAAAAAGCTAAAATAGAGGAGCTGATAGTCCAGAAAATGTTTAAGTTGAGAAGTGAGACTGATATTTTACTATTCCAATAATAGAATAATGATATGGTATTTCATTCCAGGTACAGTAGTAAGTGCCTATGCTGCTCAGCTGGGTGATGAGGTTAGATCCAAACCTTGAGTGCAATGTGTTTGATATTGAGTAAATAGCATTTGTGAATCCCCTCCCTTGAGGGGGAGGTCCAGATGATGTGGCAATACATTTGCAATACATGACTGTGCAATAAGGTTATGTGACCTTCTCGCATACCTTTAACATAACCTTCTCACGTAACAAGGTCCCATCTATGAGGAAATGGGCCAAAATCCATGGATGATTTTCTCCACAAGGAAAATCAGTCCATTGTCTGCACACTTCTTATACTGAACTGTCTTCTGAAGATCTGGTTCTAGATTACTGACATGTTTTTAAAGAATGACTGTTACATTATTCATGAGAAAAGCTTGGAGGGGAAAAAAATGCTGTTTTTACATCAGGAAAAGAAGATTATTTTGATTAGCTCGTGAGTTTGATACCCCAGAGAAGTTCTGTTAATGGAGGGGAGATGAGAGTTTTGGATGCTTCTGGGGAAAGCGAATGGGTAGAAGAATAACATGGGGAAGAAGCGAGCTGTTCCTTACTGAGGCACGTGGTGTGTTGCAGCTTTGGCATCCTGAGGATGTTGCATGGGGCGGCACAAATGCCTCTGGGCTAGGGGAGCGCTTGGCTCTGGGAGCAGGGGTAGTTCATGGTGGTTTTAGGAGGCCTCAGCCGCTGGCTTCACTGTGCGTTTCTGTGATGCTCTCAACGCTGGTGCCTGAACATCAATGAACTGCTTTGAATGCAGCAGATCACTGCAGTGTTAGGAGGCTGGGCACCTGAGTTCAGAGTGGAAGGCTTCAAATCTGTATTTCCTCCTACAAGCACCAAAGAGGGCCGTGACCACGGCATGCTCGCAGCTGCTGTAGCTTGAGCTGTGTGAAGGATGCAGAGATTTATGCACCTCCACGCGTGGTCCTTCACAGAAAAGTACCACAGACACCAATTGCCCTAATGAGAGAAATAGTGCTGTTATGGATAAGACATTGCTTAGATAAAAAACTCGGAAGAGAGGGAGGAAAATACTTCATTAAAGGTCAATATTCTCTATTGACTAAGTGGTGTATAGTGGTTCTTTACTCTCAACCTTTTTTTCTAAGATATAAATAATATTGGAAAATCTGACCACAGCACGTGATAACTGGTTAATCAAAATCAAGAGGAGACTGAGTAATTTCAGTATGAATCAAACTAGGTGAAGAGGCAACCTCATACTAAGTGAAATTAAGAAATATGAAGAGTGTGAGGGGAAGGGTAAGCAATTCTTTTTTTGTTGCTCTGAATTAACTTGTTTAAAAATCCATTTTTTCTTCTTTGGGGGATCTTCTTTCTGTGTGCATCTGATTTGAAGACAGGCAGGTGAATGATGATGATGACGCATAAAGAATAATGAATAAAAAATGTACCAATAATGTTTTATTGCATCTGCTAATACAGCAAGGAATAAACTATTCTGTGGTCTCAAAGTATGTAATGAAAGAGATGATCATTCCTGTAAGGATAGGAGAATTAAAGAACAGCTGTGAAAAGATGATAGACATAAAAGAAAGTTTTTATAGAAGCTAGACTAGACGTTCTCAATTTAAGATGTTTTTGAAGATGTTAAAAGCTTGCAGTGAAGATGCCTCCCTGCCCTGCGTAGCCACCTGAAACAGCCAAGCAGCAGACATCAAGAAATACTCTTTCTGCAGCTAATAACTTGGTAACACACCCAGACCTGCTAGAATTGAGCCCTACAGTGAAGGAGAGGCTTTAGGAGTTCAGATTTCCATGTTTGAGGTACAAGCTTCCTCGTGGGTTTGGAACAAAGGTATCCCTGGTTGTGAACCACCAGGTTTCTGAAGGGAGATGCTGTTAGATCAGATAGATGGCTTATGCCATCCTTACGTTTTACTTCACTAATTACAGCTTGGTCATTAATTGAAGCAGAGTTTGTAAGTCTTGCTCCAAATAGTCACTGAATAGCCCACTTCTTTCAGTCTTCTCTGAAGCACCTCGGGTTGCCTCTAGGATGCCTGTGTAGGTGAAATACTACCAATAGATTATAGCAATTCATATGATCTTTGATTTTTCTTTTGATCTCTCCGAACAAAGTACAGCTTGGTCAAAACAGCAGAAAGAAGTAGAAGCCATTAGTTTTCTCTCAATTATTTTTATGCACAGCTATGAACTGGTTTTGGGTGTTGCTTACAAAGAATAAGCCTAGGATTGCTTTAAAGTTTGATATGCCTCAAGAACCTCTTTGAAACTTATTTCAAATTGAAAAGAAATCTAAACTCCTGTGAGGTTTTTTGTTAATTTTAGCTTTTGTTGCAAGTACGGAGCTAAAAATGTAAAATTCTCCGTTACCTCATGAACTAACGGCTGTTGTACTGCTTTATAGTCCTTAAACTTGCCCTACACAATCTCATTGACATTGGTGGGAATTTTCTTTGAAATTAAATAGTCTTCAGAAACAGTTTCTCCCTGAATTCAGAATATTAGGTGTCAGCTCTAGTTGTGCAGAATGCTGACAGTTTTTCACTTGTTAAAATTCTTGGAGTAGGTGTATTAAACTTGGTAAGAAAAGCTGCAAGTAGTTTGAATTTTCTGCAAATTGTGGAGTCTAGAAGCGTGGTCTGAGTTTGTGCAGGCTACTATGTTGGAATCTGTTAAAAGAATGGAGTTTTCTGTTAGCTCTTCCTCATTTTTAGCTCCCCTGAGCAGCATTCTGCAGTTACGTTTGTGTGCATTTGAAAGGGAGAAGCAACTCTGGTAGATGAGGAGCAAATGAATAAAGAAAAGGCATAAGATCAACAAAAAAAAAGCCCAGGTCAACATGGTTCTTTGATCTAGTAGCAGCCCTCAAGTGCCTACAGGACTTGTCTGGGATTTAGAAAAATCAAAGTGACTGGTTTCCAAGTTGTAAAGGTCTTTGATCCCACCAATGAGGACTGCTGCCAGCTGGTGGTGTTCCCTGCTGACATCTCCCTCCTCCTCCTCCAAAAAAACCCTACCCCAAATTAGAAGAGTCTGGGTGCCCAGGTGTGTGTGTGGTGGTGCTGTATGCTTCTGTTTTTGAATATTAAAAAGTCACTTTCTATGCTGCCCTTGGATCTTTCTGACAGGATGCTGAGGATTAGGTAATTCTAATAGGAAATGGTGTACTTCCCCCTCCCAAATACCATTGTAGGTTTGGTTTGATAGTTTATAGTTTTTCTTTTCCTTTTTTTACAGCTGAGGAAAATAAAAAGGGGTGTGTGTGTGTATATATATATATATTTAAAAATTATAGACAGGTGTCTTTTAAAAATGTAGTAGCAAATTAACTGTCTTCTGGGGCCCAAAGGTATCCGTGCAAGATGCATTAACTTCACAGCTTCTGGTGAGTTAGTTGAGGAGAAGGCAGCTTGTGTGAGTCATCCATGCTGAAGATGATACTTTATTTTGTCTAACTGAATACCTTATGTATAGTATGTCCTTGTGAGCTGATATTCTTGTAAGCAACTAGAAGTATAATTATTTGCCCTGGCTCTTATTTCTGGGAAGAATCAGCTCTGTGGTTTTTTGACCATATGGTGCAATATGTACATCAGTGTCACGCACAGGTACAAATCATGTATTTTGAAAGTACATTCTAAATGCATTGTTTTTAAAATGCTGTAAGGCATTCCACTGGAAGGATTGCTACATTTTTGTTGTTTGCTTTTATCCTTGCTCCCATTTGAAATGGTTGCAGGTAACCAACCCTCCTCCTCCTCCTCTTCCTCCTCCGAGCTGGGTGGGAGCCGGGGGCGAGACCTTTGCCTCGCACACATCAGCGTAGCCTGTCTGGTTGCACAGGGAGGAGCGCGCCGACTTAGCCCTGCTGATGACTTCAGTCTTTGAGAACATTTTCTTCATGAAGAAATGTACTTCAGTCTGCCTTCATAACCTGACTCATTCCCTCGATAAATATATATGTATGTATGTACAGATAGATCGTGTCTGGCAGGTCTGCAGCCTGGTTTCCAGCACAATAACATCTTTTACATGTTTTCTCCCCCCGTGTCTGTGTCTCTTTTTCTCTCCCACCCCACTGGGCAGTAAGGCTTTGTCTGTGTCTAGCACATGCTTAGATCACTTCCTTGTTTTAACAATTGGTAAGAGAAAGTATTGACACAGAAATGAAGCTCAGGGCATAGCTGTGGGATTCCTTTCTTGGGCAGTGTTTTAGCAGAACACTGGAATAGCTGGGTTTACCTCGGAAATCTCCTGGAATATATTTTTGCAAAAAATAATACAACAGTACCTGTTTTTAAGGTAAGCATGAGTGTTTGTGGTTTGGTCTTTCACTGGACAAACTGCTATAGACTTTGTATTCAGTATTACTTGAAACTCATACCAAACGTGCACACGTAGGCTTTGGCATATAATTTCCAATACAACTGCAGTGATAATATTTTCTTAGTGTAATATGCAAGACACTGGAGCTTTGCCTGCTGTGGACAAGATGGTGTATCCCCCAAATGCCCGTATGGTTGGGGCTCAGTGGTGTGTGTATGTGCAGCTGCTGTGCTGCTTTACCCACCCACAGCAGCCGTGCACCAGCCTGCTGCTGTCCTGAAAGCCCCGAGGCTGCTGTGATCTCCGTGCAGAAGCAGCAGTTCTGTCCTGCAGAGGTGCAGGGCCACTGTGGTGCTACCTGTGGAGAACTGCCACTTCAACCTGCTGTGCTGGGCACCAGTGATGGAGTCGCTGATTGCCCCCCTGCTTGGTGCCCTTCCCATGGATGCAGTTGTGCAATACCCCCGCTCTCCTCTGCAGCTGATGTCTCTCCTGCAGTGGCTGCAAATAGTGTTCTGTCTAAATTAGTGGGGAAAAGTGCTAGGTTATGTTGATACCCAAAGGGTAACAAACTTTAAATTACATTGTTTTTCTCTTTTTCTTCCTCTGTTTTATGGGTTGAGAGAATTTATATTCCCAAGCTTTCCTCTGAAGGTCTCAGGAGCAGATATTTCTACGATGTTTTCTAAACACGTTTTTTAAAACGTGCTATGAAGCTGTGTGATCTCAGGAGCTGCCGCTTAATGAAGAACACAGTATTGTGCAAGTATCAGTTGGTAATGCAGCACAGCAATTGCTGGCCGTTTGGGACATTGCATATGGATAATAAGGTCCAGGGCAAGCAGCGTCTCATGACAGAAAATACTTGTGACAAAGCTCAGTTGTGCAGCTCTGATCTCTGGGCTGTAGCTCATTGTTTCTGAATGCGCGCTAAGAACGATTTGTCACGGCAATGACAATGTTGCTCAAGGTCTGCCTAAGTTCCTAATGCAATTAATTGATTCTGGAGTGGCCTGCTCTATTCAGCACGGCTTGAGGACATGTGGTAAAGAGATCTCCAAGCACGCAAATAAAAAGCAATGCTCACTGATAAATACTAGCAAGAGTTAATTATTTTTACTGCTGTTACGTACGCCTATACTAGGAATTTGCTATAGAAGTAGCCTGAATGTGGCCTACACCCCTTTCTGTGTTTGATCATGTTAACAGATGCATTCCTCACCTCAGAGGGAACCCTCAGGAAAATGGGGTCAGATAAAGTAGAGTTTTAATTCCGGTATCTTTTTCCACTAATGGCTTGCTCTAAAGATGTGTTTTCAAATCCTTCAAACCTGAGAAGCTGGATGAGTTTGTGGCTGCTTTCTGCTTTCTTCTTGGGAAGAAATGGGGGTTACAAGACTTTTGTAATAAGGTAATAGTGTTGAAGAGTTGAGCATCATTGACTTAAGACAGTACAAGGCAACCTTTTCTAAAGGGTTATATGATCTGTTGAATTGCAACCACATGTCATTCCAGTGTGACTCTGTGACTTCTGCATGACACCATTTATAAACAAGCAATGGTGTTTTTTGAATGAATCAAATAGAAATGCATTTCCTGAAGAAAGCCCTGAGAAGACAGAAACTGTCTGAATGACAGATCTTAGAGTCTTCATAGCAGTGTTTACTAAAACTTAAGATGGACATGAAGTTCTAATGCAGCATTTCTCAATTTGTTTGGCTCCTGCTACTACATCCTGGCTTTATCTAGAGGAACTGAGCTCTAAATGAGAACTAGCTGGAGTAAGAGCAGGTGAGTTTTTCTTTTTGCAGCTGAGAAGTGGTCAACAACAATGTGGTGTCTTGTTTTGGTAGGGGGCTAATCTCAATTTCCTAGGCTGGTAGAAACACCCTGGTCAGGCTGTGGTAGCAGGGAAAAAGTTCAGCTTGCTCCCAAGTGGCCTTGTTAGGCTTCTGTGTGGAAGATGGCTGGATAAATAGCAGTTCAGTCAAGTATGTCTGTCAAATAAGAATATTAAAAAGTGGTGGTAACCCTAGCTTGGTAGTGTGGGAATAGTGAGTTAAAATGACTCTTAAAAAAGGAAGAGTAAGGGAAGTATACATACATACATATATATATGTTCCTCCTGCTTAGATTACTTTCTTGGCAGAATTGTCTTCTCTTTGTTTCCATTTTCTCTGTCCTTTCTTCAAATACTTGATCTTTTCACACTTCCTGCAGTCCTGCTTGTGGCTGCTCTTCCTCTCCTTTGCCCCATAACTGATGTGACACTGCAGCACGGGAAGTACCCTCTTGCTTTAAAACACATGGAAGTCTCACTGAATGTGTCGCTGGCCACTGAACACTTCTAAATTGTGGTTGTGTTAGTCACCCAGTTGAACAGTAGTGTTTAAATTGTAAAAATTGCTTGCATGGATTCGGAGGAGTTTGACTTCACAGGATGTGTGTTTGGGCACCTTATCATGTTTGGAAGAATTAGGTGGAGTATTTGAGAACAACACTGTAATGGTTGCTCTGATTTAAGAGGCGTTTACTGTAAGCAAATACAACTGGAATAATGGGAAGGGGTGAGCTTGGCCTGCCTGCTCTTGTATCCTCACTGTATCCTCACTTGCCTGTATCCTCACTGAGAAGTTCCTCTTGTGCTCGTAATGTTGTCATGGTATTGGTAGAGTTTGGTTTACTTCAGGCCTTGTCCTTTTATCTGTTCCCCTGGGAACTCGGTTCACCTGGCTTCATTGAAAAACAGATTCCTACAATTTGAAAACAATCTTTTGGCCTCTAAGGGCAATCAGATAAGTGTGGATTTCTCTTGTTGCATGGCCTCAGTAGGCCGGCACGTGGCCTCTGCTCACGCCTGATTTCAAAGAGGTCTGGCTGCAAAGAGTGTATTACTGAAGTGGTGGATTGCAGCAAGCAGGAGGAGACTTGCAGTTCAACTAGTTCAGTCTAAACCAGTCAGAGCGAGCTTCCCCATCCCGGTTATACCATGCAGCTAGGACACTGCAGCAGAAGTTGTGTTTCAGCTGGCTAAGAGCAGTGTCGTTCTGTTACCGTGTGTGACGTGTCGTGGTGCTCAACATGGATCTTGGCATCTGTGCATCTTCAAAGCCTTCAAATGCACCTGGAAATTTTACATCAGTCTTTTAGAGTGTAGGACTTTGTGCTTTCTCAGTTCTTCAAAAAAATGCAGTTTTTGCAGCAGATGAGAAATAGGTGTATGTGTTCTTTTCTTGAGTCAATGTAACTAATGATGGCTATAAGGGTGCCAGAGAAATATTGCTTTAGTTCTTGCCCTTATTCCTTACCTTTTGTTTTGTTTTATTGGTTTTTTTTTTTTTTTTTTTGGTAGACTTTTTTGAGGGAGGAGGGGAAGGACTGAGATGGCAGGGCTAAAATTTGTTTTCTAAAAACATCATATCCTTTATACAGAAATGGTTGGTGTTAGAATCCAGGTTTATTAGGAGTAAAGCCCAAATTACAGCTCTTGATAGGACGAGTAAGACAAGTAACTTAGCTGCGGGAGCTGGGTATCTCCTATGTTGCCTTGGGTCTGTCTTCAGCAATATTCTTGAGAGAAGATGCCCACTGCCCCTCACGTGTAAGATGGATGTGGTGCTGGTGCGAATTGCTGCTTTTTCTCTGTATCTATATATGTGAATTGGGGTGGAAAGAGAGTCTAGACTGTGGCAAATTATGATTAAATGAAGTGCCCTTGTTATTTCTAATGGAGGAAAATTTCATTACTCTATTGATTTACTGTGATTAGTGGTTTCTGTCTGTGTAGGTTTTTTGTTTCTGCTTCTTCCTTTTTTGTTTGTTTTTTAAAGGCCGCCCTGTCACAACAGTGGTCATTCGTAGCTGCTTATTGATTCTGACCAGGATTGAAGGATGATTGAGTGCTGTGACTTTTTGTGCCCTGTTTTCTTATGTTCTGGTCAGGGGGAGGGGGAGAAAGGCAATTAAAAGTGTTCCTGTTTCCAATAACAACATCTCCTGATATTAACTTAGTCTCTAAATACAGCACTAAGATTGTAGATGGAAAAATGTCAGTGACCACCTGACAGCCCCGTGCGAGATTAATGCTCATCGTGTCATGCGTTAGCAGCTGCAAGCAGCATCATCCGGTTCTTGAGAACAAGGCTGAAGTATGAACTGAAGCTGTAAAGCTGCAAGCATAGTTATAAAGAGTTATTAACAAAGAAAAGATTTAAGAGTTCAGGTGTGTTTTCTTTCTTGTTTATGATAACCAAACAGCTTGAAATGCATCTCGTTAGTTCATCAATGAGAGGCTGTTACTGCTCTTTGGATTATCCTGTCACTGTGATAATGACATTGTGGATGTAATTGGTTCTTTAGTTTGCTCAGTGCATATACATATTTGAATCCACAAATAGGATTTGGTTTCACTAAATATAGATGGGGATTATGGAGCAGTGCCAGCTAGCACTGATTGTGTTGCATTGTGGTAAACCAGAAAGGCTTTTCTTCGTGAGAGCGTTTCTGCTCTCCTTGGAGAAAACAGTGGGCGATTAAAGCCATGACTAGTAGGCTGATGAAGGGAATAGAGGAATAGGAAACTTTTCTCCTTTGCCAGTCATTTCTGCCCCAAGGAAGCTGTGGACTTGACGGCTCTTCAGTGCTATGCTCTCACCAGAGAGATGAACTATGGAGCTCCCCAGTGGGAAGCTCCCCTGGATTTGTCCATGCTCTTGTCCATGGCGCTTTTTGAGATGCTCTTTAGGAGTGCTGGGGGGCAATCTGCCACATCTCCCAGGTGCCAACTTTGAGTTTATGATGTGATAGTTAAGACTTTCACAGTAAAAAATGTAACAATAAACACCCCTAGTTCTTCAGAAGGGAAACAGATAATGGCCAGAGCCCAAATCTAGAAGTAGCTATTGCAGATGCGTGAGGAGTGATGTGCTTCCCTGTAAGAGAGAAGTAGCAGTGTTTTAACTGAGGTAGGAGAAGGATTTAACGGAATTCATGTGTAAATAAGACGGTGATCTAATAAGAGCCAGTAGCCAAGTTTGTTTGGTTATTTATTCTATGGATGTGCAGTGTGAGATGGAAGTGTGGAGGAGACCCCCTCCTGATGAGTCACAAGGGTCAGGATGGGCCCTCTTACCAGTGTTCGAGCCCCTTGGCTTTGCCGCATGGAAAGCAAGCCCTGCCATTACAATTGGATGACGCAAAATACTTGTCTATCGTCTTCCGAGTGTGTATGTGGAGAGCTTTGTTTCTGTTTCTTTATTTGCTTTTATGTTCTTATTAGATTTGCTTTCCTTATTTGTTGTTTTCACCTTGGCAAGTGAGGTTTCTGATCAAGTTTCCATGAACGCTGA
This sequence comes from Nothoprocta perdicaria, assembly GCF_003342845.1. Taxonomy (NCBI): domain Eukaryota; kingdom Metazoa; phylum Chordata; class Aves; order Tinamiformes; family Tinamidae; genus Nothoprocta; species Nothoprocta perdicaria. The sequence continues at coordinate 863,859 of NW_020455766.1, forward strand.
CAATTTTGCTGCAAATAAAACTGCCTTGCCGTTGTCACAAATTAGTCACTGATTTGGAAAGTTTAATTGTTTAGGATATTTCATAAGACATCCCTGTAATTTAAGTGCAATGTAATAACTGCTATGGATCGTAATAAGTGACATAGTCAATGAACTGCCAACTGTTGGTTGCTGTTAGTACATTATTATTTTTTTACTCCGGTTAAATATAGCATTGAGCCACACGGTTACTGTCCTGTCACTCATTAGAAGTAACGACAGTGTTACCATCGGAGCAGCTGTCTAGCTGGCACTGTACTGTAGTTTCCCATGGGGAAAGGGACATTTATGAGCAGGCTCGTAACCTGTTGAGGTTTAAGTTTCTGCTTTCTTGCTGACTTCATTTATTGCTAGTTGTTGTGTAATGGATGTAAATGAGGGTAGAATGGCTTGCAGCCTTCATGTAAGCTTTATATTTTTTTGAGTATAGGGAAATGAAGAAGCAGGTTCTGTTTTGCTTGGTACTTGTCAGAAGTCCTACTTAGCCCAATAGAGATGGATAATATTTAAACCCCCCTATGTCCAAATGCACCTGCCCTTGCATCACCTTGTGATACCACGTGGTGCTGTGACAGACTTACAGGAGTCGCTATTAAAGCAGCAAGGAGAGACAAGGATCATTCTGCCTTTTAGAGCTGGGCCAGAGCACACTGTCTACAAGGGTATTTATTTTCCTGCATCCTAGGACATCATGGGTTGCCTACAGCACGTTAATAACACAAGTGTATTATTTCCCGTGCCAGCTAAGCAGCGTTAGCTACTTGGAGCATTGTAATATATGGTATCTTGCTTAACTTTCATCTCTCGTGCCCTGTAGTTTGTGACAGTTCTCTGCTGTTATAATGTAAAATTTTAATTAAAAGAATAAAGTCAGAAGGAATGTGTTGTAGCTGGTATGATTCAGTGCTCCAGTGGAGTAGCTTTATTTGCAGATGGATTTGAGCAAGTATCCCAATACTGTGGGTAATTCTCCAGAGCTCCGAAGAATATTGTTTTATTTTAAAATATCAGATTGTCAGGATGTATATTCAGAGATTAGTAGTAGTACATGAATAAAGCAAAATGAGTATATGGATGCTAGGATGGCATGAGAGAAGCAGGAGGCTTCTCCTTCTGCTTTTTGGGGTTTGACTGAAGAACATCAGACTGGTAACTAGTTGACCTAAAGAGGTCTTGAAGAACTTGGTATAGCTGATTTGAGATATTTTGGCTAGAAATGGCTGAAATCTTTCCATGAAACTTTTTCCTAGTATAAAATATATTTTCAGTCCTATTAGATTGCAGCATTTCTTAGGGAAAACTTTGTATTTTCCTGGAAAAATCTTCCCAAAATGTGTGGGTCACTTCTTTCCCTGAATGAAAATTTCCCCATTTGGCAACTGACTTTTTGCAGCAAAACTGGTGGGGGTGGAAGGGGAGAGGGGGAATGAAAACAATCAAATAAATCTACAGTATTAATTTTTCCAGGGTACAGCAAATAATTGAAAGGCCTTGTAGTGAAGTGTCTACAAGTATAGAATAACTTCTTACAACAGCAGCAAAATTTAGACAAAAATTTAGACCCTGGACACTAAAGGGTGCAGGGATAAGCTGTATTAAGTAGCAATATGCTATTGCATTTGATGACACAGCATTATTATCTCAGGATTGTTGTAAACAAGCAAAAAGATGTGAAGACTTTATCTGATTTCTGACTAGCAAATTCTGACCTATTTGCAATAAAAACTGGGAGTGTGGTGGGAAACCCTCACGTCCTGCCTTTCCCTCTTCATCTGCTGCAGCAGTTCTTGATGGTGTTCTTGACATTGAGAGTGATGTGATGCAAATGTAAAATGTAAAATCTGGATCATTGGCTGAGTGCTCAGGGTTTAAATAATGAATGAACTTCAGATATTGTAGATTGACTGCTAACAGGTCAATAGAAGGGAACACCAGCTTTTAAAGCTGCAGTATGGCTAATTTTGTATGTGTTTTCTCAGAGCGTAGATGTGGCAGTTGCATGCAGTCTTGGAGGTCTGTAGCAAGGTTTTTTTTGTTTAAGATCTACACAATATGTAGCGTACTACTGTGCCAATATAATGGGCCTTTACTAAATGTTAAGCTGGGTTTGTGAGTTCTAGTCAGGTGTAGTTTTGACCATCCCTCTGGTGCCTTAGCGCACCTGGCCACATCACTGTAGGCGTCTGTGGTGGATGCATCTGGAGGAGCTTCAATTTGCCTATGGTGCAAGATTGTACAGTATTATTCGTACCTTAACTTTGGCCTCTGTTGTGTTAGCTGTGTCACTGCTTGCCAGCCACTGGCAACATTCTCTAAGCAGCAAAAAGGTGGCATTTTGTGCTCCTGTGTTTGTGCTTATTTCAGTTCTGAATTTCAGCTAACCTGAAATTTGACTTTGCCTACCACTGCATGATGGTACATCTTAACAGAGTAGCTTATACTGCAAACTTCCACTGAAACAAATGTTCAGCAGTGACTGTTTTTGAGCCAGAAACATTTAACTGAAAGGTCTCAAGCTTGACAAATTCTCCCTCATCTAAGGCAGTGCTTGGCCTCACATTTGTAGGGTGGCTCTGCTGGACCAAAGCCAACACCAGATACTGCCCTTCACACACACTGAAAATGTGTAGTTCGGAAGCTCCTCTCACAACCATTTACACCTATACAATATGAACTAATAATTGCTTTTGTAATTTGCCAGAAGGCATCTTGGCATCTGAAACTGATGTGGCTTTAGGCTTAGCCTGGGCAGCATTTATTGCTGTTCCTGGTAAAAGGGAAGTGGATTGTGCACATCACAGCAAAACTCCAAAATAAAACACAGATGCGGAGGGTTTCCCTCTGCCTGTTTTGTGGTTAAAAGAGCCCTTCGATTTTCTGTCCGATTAGTAGTTTGGCTTTGGATCCTGTAATTTGGGAGCTGGTGATTCCTTCGGGAGAGCAGGATCTGGTCCCTGCCCCCACTGCATTTTCTTAGTGCTCGAAAGCAACTCCTTGAGTATCTTGTTCTGACTTCTCTTGTGTTCTTGTTTTCACACAATATAATTAAACTGGCTGATCTACAACTCCCATTTATATGCCTCTTTTATAAGGTAGAATATGATTTTTTTCCCTTACTAGAAACTAATTTTTCCTCCTAATACACTTTTGCAATTCTGAAACACATCCACCTTATTCCTTAAGGAGTCAGATGAAGTATATGAAACCCAGCTGATATGAAGGAACTTAACGAACCTAAACAACTTCTAATAATTTCCTGTTGCAATCTTCCAGAGTAATTATGTTTTTCCTGGTGGTATTAACTGCGCTAACATCCCCATCTTTTTAATGGGGACTTAAACGAGACTTCATGCTCTTTGGACTTCCGAGTATCATTTACAAATGCTTTTCATCTCCCCTGCGTACTCGTCCTGTGCTTGATTCTCTCCTCTGATGGATAATCTGCTCACAGGTGTCTCTCCTTGGGGATTGCAGCATCTCATTTCACGAGTGACCTTTGAGATGTGCGGCCTGTGCTCAGCAGCGAGCACAGTCTCTTCTGCGTGTTTTTCTTGCGTTTAAGATCACTTACGCAGATGTTTCTCTGGTGACATGTCAGGCTCTTGTGTGACCCTACATGCTGTGAAGCACGTGGATGGAGTGTCCTGTTTGGGAATGTGTTTTGGAGCTATATTTGAATGGATGGGAACCTTCAGTACTGCCTTCAGCGGCACAAACATGCTCTGAGAGGTGGATAATTTGACTGAAAACTACAGGTTATGTTGTCAATGCAACGGGCATTTCATATGCTGAAAATATTGACTCCTGCTTTGGTAGAATATGATTTTAAATCTACAAATATATAGGTTCCTACTTGTCTTTGGCTTACATTTTCTTTTTTTCCTAGTGTGCTTTTAACAAATGTTTCCAGATACTTTCAATTCCATGGCAAATACCATTTTTCTGTTATATAAAAATGCTTTAAAATAAGGATTTCTTACCCCTGAACAACTTCTTGACAGCCATGGTTAAGCTTCTAAACCATTGCACAGTAATTAGGTTTATTGCAATGTGCTTTGGTGTAGACTTATTTAAATTCTTAACATACGGATCTAATTGTGAATCTTGATGGCAGAGAGAGAAAGAGAATATGTGAAAAGGTGTTACATTTACCAGGGTTCTGTCACTGGAAAGTGATGGAATAAAAAATGAAACCACCCTAAGTGCAAGGGTAATGCGCCTTGGGTAATATGCCTTTTAGCTTCTGCTCTTTATACAGTGGTTATTTTTATTTTTTTCAATGTTATTAAAAGTGATGCATGGTAATTAAAGTGTGCTAGTTCCTCCCTTCCGAGTAGGAATGTGCATCCTATCAAAGAGCAACTGGATCATCTTAGGTAAATTAATTCCCTGCATTCAGACATGTTATCTTCTCCCGGATTCACATGTTGCTATAGCAACAATTGACTTCAGAAGGCCTGACTCAGCTCCCGCAGAAATATGAAATGTCCCGTTTTCCCTGTTTCTGAGCTAAGTCATCGAGGTGATTTTGGTGTATAGTAACCAAAGGGATGTTAGTTAGGGATGACTTGCTCTGGAAAAAAAAAAACTGAGACTTTTTTTGAGGTGTGTATGTATATATATATACACACACACACACACACACACACACACACACACACACACCCCTTATATATATAAACCTTATATGTGTGTGTGTGTGTGTGTATACCAGTGCTTGATACTTTGATTTCCTAAATTTTGTATGAAATTTTGTTATCTTTCTTTCCGCTCCTTGATGGCTGCAGTGAATCTGACGACTGGGCCAGGTTCTGGTTGGCAGCAGAGTACAGCAATAAGGTTTTCATGTTAAAACATTTAACAGCCAAGTGGGGCAGAAGCCAGGTCAAAAATCTGCCTCGTTCTTGCAAAACGATGTGATGCCTGCAGTGTGGGAAGGAAAAGATGTACATTAGTGATAAGAGAAAGAAAGAAATAGTGAAGTGTTTTCTATAAGCCTAGAGAGCAGAGTATTTGTGGATTCATTTTTCATATTGTTATACTTCTAGTGTTAACTGCACGTTGGAAAGATGTGCATTGTAAATAGTGCAATATCCACAACTGAATATTAGTGTTGCTAGTAAGTAATGTGTTGCAGAATAGATTCCTAATGGCATGTTATGCCATTACAAGTTTGTTCCCTTGTAGCTCATCAACAGGAGAAGCTTCTTGCCTATGTTACTTCGGCTTTCAAATGGAGAAAAACAACATAGTCCTTACAGATGCCCTCTTCCTGGTTGGGTTCTTTGGAGAAGTCCTGTTGTACAGGGCTAGATTGGCATGAATATAAAATTGCATGCGTTGATATTCCTTCTTGATACCATGAAGTCTTGGTGCCAACATCCTTGTTATATCATGTAGTTACCAGTGTTTATAGAAGACAAGTGAGAGAGAAACAGTCTGGTTGCATTAAGATTGTATGTAAAAGCTTAAACATGCAATCATACAGAACCCTTCTAACCACATAGTCTCAAGGTCCCTGAATTCTGTGTATATTCAGAGTTTCTCCTTGAAGCTTTGAACTATTTCCATTCAATTATGGGTGTCATTTGAGAAATCCAGATATTGCTCTGGCTGATCAGGTGCCAGCTACTGTACTGACCTCTTAATTCTTTAGTTTGCTTGGATAAACGTTTTCTCCCTTGTTTGTGAATGACTTCCAAGTGGGATGGGTCGTTTTCCACCTACCCTTATCTTATCCACTCATAAATTGACAGAACAGTAGATGGTTTTAATAAATGCAGATATTGCTGCCTCTTGACTGAGACCAGGCAGTGAAAATCAGTTTGGAGGGAACAAAACCCAGAAGGATCTTGCAGCAAACAGCAAAACTAATTGTTCTGAATCTGCAGCAAAATTGTGGTGGTTACTGAAAGCAGGTTGTTTTCCTTGATGTCCCTATGTCAAAGCTCACAGCAAATCTAGTTATCAAACAGGTATTTCAAGCTCCCATGTCTTTGCACAGAACAAAAGCTTAAACCTGTAATTTACATGTCCCGTTTGAGGCAATGACCTTGCATGGACTTTGCTAAGGATATACTTAAATGCTAATTTTACAGCTTTTCACCGATTATTAACAGCAACAATTTAAACCAGTTCTGGTAGAATTATTCCATTAACTTATCATTATGAACTTCAAATGGATGCTCTAATTAGGCGGTGTTTCTAGTGGGAATATTTAACTAAATTAAAATTGGGACAAATTTCTTCAACATGCTCAGTAGCACTTACTGGAAAATTAATACAGGTCTATAACACTCGGTAAACAAGGGCTAGCAAGGAAATTTTGCTGGAGAGCAGAGTGCAGTTTTCATGAACTTCTAGCATCACTGATATTGGCGTGATACTCTGCTTTGCAAATGCCTCTGTCTCTGAACCATGGCCAGAGAGCTCCCTGTTGGGTGACCAGGGTCCCTGCACATGAGATGTGCAAGTCCAGGCTGCCTTTCAGGAAACAACCACAGAATGGTTCTTGATGGACTACCCTATCCTAGAGATCCTAGGGGTTGTTCTGATGGAAGGATAATGTGCTGTTTATTAAGTGTATGTGCATATAAAGATGGCAAATTAGTTGCATATGGAACCTTAACTCTAGAATGACTTAAATTAAGTGTCTAAATCTGCAAGACAGTGTTCTGTTGAAGTACCGTTTCTGTGTTGTATATAGATATGAACGTATGTACTTCTAATGAGGATTCATGGAATTGCCAGCAAAGAACCAAAAAAAGCCCAGATCCTCCAAATCCCTGAAGGAGTATTAGATATTCTTACTTAGAATGCAGATGAAGTCACTGCATACATTTACCTATAATATAAATTATTCAGCCTGATAGTATAGATGCATGCACACATTTTAGAAAATGGTGTAGGATGGAACGTGGATACATTAGTTTTTCTCCAAGAGCCAGCGGAATAATTTTATCTCCTTGGACAGCTTCTGTGACAAATTCTCACCCTTGCAAATCTGTGCTCGCTTTGCTGTGTTATTGCATAAGGTGAGCAAAAGCATCAGGAATTCTGTTCTGAGGTGCTCTTGCTAACCTGTCAAAATGAGATTGCTGTTTGTAATGCAGCGAGATGAATGAACTATAATTTATACTCTTTCTTACCTAAAAATTCACAAATGCACTCACCTGTGGAAGAGTTGGAAGCCTGGAAAAGCCAGGTGGGGATAAGTACTAGCAATGGCTAGTTAGGGGTTAGCACATTTTTGATGCAGGCTCTAAGGTGGTGTCTCGCTGCATCGATGACTTATCTTCTGCAGCCAGGAATGCCCAGAGGGCCCCTCTTGGTGCAGCAAGGTGTGGAAGGACATGTAGCAGAGCTGGGACAGGCCTACCAGGATGCTGTAATAGTCCCCTCTGCTTAGCACGTGCGTGTCCCTGCATGGTTCATTAGCTTTGATAGTGCCTAGCCTGGCTACTTTCTTATTTCAGCTTTCCCAGGGAAAAAGCAAAAGCTCTTTCAGGGTACTCATGTTACCAGCTGACTGTATGGTCAGTGCCCCCACCAGGGCTCTGTTAATAGGAACTGCCCATTGCAGTGCAAAATAGGAACGTTCCGTTACGAGGTTGCTCCTGCCTTACTAAGAAATAAATTCTAGTAATAGTGTATGGGATATTCTTCTCCTGGTGTATTTGCATGTGTGTGCATGGGGGAAATGAAGTTTGCATGCAGTAAATGCTGCTCTCAGTTGGACTCTGGAAATAGGTGATATTAACTGAGCTGACGTTCATCCTCAAATATCACAATTTAATAATGAATCACGAGCTTTAGACAGTGAAAAAGACTGTTTCTGTCATCTTTGCTTCTGGCAATAATGATTTTTGCTTACTGTATGTTTTTATGGCTTTGCCCAGTTCAGTTTGAAACTTTAGTTAGCAGTACAATGTAGATAATTTCTTATTAGCAAATAGGTTTCTCAGTAGGATTGTAAATAAATCCGGAAAGTCAACCTGCAAAAGAAAAAGCATTGTCTGAAAGTAGTTATGGGCAGTGGTTTTTAAATCGCATTTACCTGTGGACCTAAACCCAATAGAAGAATACGTATATTCCAGGTTTGGGGAAGTAGTGCAATGGCATACCAGAGCAGGACCGAGGGCTTGGAAATATATGTAGATATATGCTGTGCAGCATGCTTGTCTAATGTACACATTGCTGTTCTCTTGCAGGATGTATGTGTTAAGTGGAGTTAGGCAGTAGTAAAAGCCATATGGAGCTGCCTGCTTTTACTGTAGGTAATAGCTCTTCACAGGGACTGCATGGCTATAACACTGTTATCTTGCAGTACTAAATTGGGTCCAAGCTACATCAGGACAATTGAAACACAATGGAAAGCCAGGTAGCTCCCAGGGACATGGAAGCAGGAGGGAGAGTAGCGAGCCTGGCTGTGCCCACGTGGTGTCCTTGCCATGTCCCTGCTCTGGATGGGGAGCTTGGGTCCGATGCTGTGCTTGGGCCAGGCCAGCAGGCAAGGTGACTGACTGACTGTGCTTATTTCTGGAGTTTGTGCAGCAAAAGATAAGCTGGGGAGCTGGGAATAAAGAAGGTGAACTGGGGAAGCTGGTATCGGGATCTGTGACAATGGTATCTACTGTTCTGGCCTTTGGAGAATGTGAAATAAAACACATAGGAAAAAATCTTGCCCTCTATTTGAGAATGACCATTGTATTTCACTCAGCTGCGACTTTTTTGATGGTGAGTATATATTGGGAAACATGTTAAAACTAGAGAAAAATGCTTAAGTTAAGCATACGCTTAGAGCTGGCAGTTCCTGATGGTTCTCCTGACACATGCTCTAATTTTGCCTGACATGTAGCATTTACAGTAGCTCTTTGAACACTGCATTACACTCCTGAATGGATGAACTCTTCTGAAATATGTGCATTCCTCCTAATGCTGCGTTTCCCCTAAAGAATTTATTATATTCTATATATTTTTATTGATTGACTTTATTTTCTCATCTCATTTAAGGAAAGCAATAGGAAGAAAAGATTGATGTTTAAGTATCCTCAGCAGTGGAAAACAATAATGTGAAAAGAGGAGAGTAAAATGCACTCAGTGCAGTGGAGAGCTGCTGACTTAGCATGGGAGGAGATGACTTGCTGGCAGGTTAGCTGAACTTGTGGGACGTTGTTCTCCCGTGGGGTGTTGGTACTGCTCTCACAGCCTGTGCAAACCCAGGAGGGGCCAAGAAAATATATATACTTGAGGCTACATGGGCCTAAAAGTTGCTTTAGGTCATAGGTTACTTTAGGCATTATAGTAACAGGAAGGAAGGCTAGGTGAGCTGTAAGTCTCTTCCTGAAGTTCTTTCAAACTTTGTGACCATAAGGGAGACCTTCTTAGATCCCTTAGGCAGTTGTTGGATGCAATATCTTAATATCAGTCAAGACATTGCTTTAACTCCTTCATTTATTCTTAGAAAGGCCACTGTGAATATCTTTATACTTCCCTCACTGTAGAGATGACTTTGAGTTTCATATTGCATGTGTTTGAATGGCAAAGCAATTTGTTGAATGCACTTGTGAGAGAATACAAACAGTAATGAAGTTAGTTACCTCAGTGAGCTGAGTGGATACAGGTTTGTAAATATGAGCAAATATAGAGGGACCCTATATCCTTTGGGACCTAAAAGCTCAGTTTTGTGTTTCAGCTTCCCTTGTCTCTTCTGCGATTTTGAAGTGCTCTACCCAGGTGAGTACAAGGTGGCTGTTTTAGTTTTCCTTGACCCCCATGAATTGCACAGAGAAAGTGATTAGGGAAAGACTTTGTTTATGCTATTTGCAACTTTCTTTCCCTTATGCTTCCTACTCTGTGTAAACACCAGGGAAAATCTGCCTCCTAGATTGGCCAATTAGGAGAATGAATGAATCCACTTTCGGAAGCATCAGTGCTTATCCTGGTAAATGTATATTTTTGTTTGCAATGATAATTTTAGCAATTAAAATGTAATTAGAGACTAAATACATAAGAGTAAAGCAGTAGTCTCGGTGTCATGAGAGGTTTCTATCTCTGGGAGAGGTGTTAATCCCATTTGAGAGTCTTCACAAGAATATGCAGCAGCAATTACCTGATTAATAGGCGTCAGGGTCTACTTTCTGCAGGTGATTCTCGATTGATCTGTTGCAGTTATTGCAGGCATATTTGCACACTGTGGTAACATGAAGGTTGGCGTGCGAGTAGGGCAAGATACAATTAAAACTGAAAATTGAGACCTGTAACATTAATTAGAAGATAATTAACTACCATTTATGATAATATACCGTCATGTCTTCCCTCCCTCCTCTACTAGTTTTTCACTTTGCAGAAGACAGAGCAGTGGTTAGACTTGCCTGCAAGCTCTTTGGAAGTCAAGTGAGACCAACAGAGGAAATACTGCCTTATCCTGTCAAACGAAGTGTGTGTGTCGTGAGGAGCCAAATCCTTTACATGCCTAACAGGGAATCCATCTCCCTGTCATGACCATAGGTGCAGATTGAGGAGGGGCTGCTGTTTTCCAAGCCTCTTCTCTCTTGGAGGCTGCACGTGCTTGAGAACACAAAATTCAGAGGAGCATCTGTTTGCCCAGGAGGCTTCACGCTTGCTCCTGTGGACTCATCTTCTTCTGTCCAGTCCCCTTTTACTTTTCTTCCTTTTCTTGTTACCAAGAGAACAGGTTGGACTTCTTAAGGATGAAATAAAATGGGAATTATAATCCCTAAATGATTAAGCATTATTCATGCAAACAAAACCAATCAAACACACAGGTGCTCTCTGCAAACAATCCTGCTGCTGTTGGCAGGAGTGAATAGGCCTTGAAATAAGTTAAATATTCCTCTTAATTAAGTCTGAGGCTCATAGGCAGGATTATGTGAAGTAGCTTTTACAGGCACTTACAGCTAAGGGAATGTAAAAGAAAAGATGGGGACTGGACAGAAGGAGTTGTTTGGGGAGAGATTTTGGATAAAGAATGAAAAGTGAAGGTCTGTCAATATAAATTCAGAAACAACACAGGTTCTGCAGCTCATCCTCTTCTTCTGTAAATATTATACCTTGCTAGCACTCATCTCCTTTCGAGGAGGTTGGTCTGATGTTCACTTTCTCAGGTGTGGATTTTGCCCACCTCCTTCCCCAACATCAGAGGAAAGAAATAGGAGTCAAAAAGCTTTCCAGTGTCCTTTAATGCTGGGATAGTCAAAGGACGAAAGAATCCTGCATTGCAACTTTTAGCAAGTTATTGGTTGATTGGAGCTGAATACAGGAAAGGAGATATCATTTGGGGGTCACTCTAGGATTAAGGCTTGAGTCCCTATTCAATAAAGAATGGAGGTCTTTCATTTTAAATTTGGGATTAGATTGTTTTCTCAGCAAGCATGACTTAACTTAATTTGAGTGAAGTTCCAAGACTGTTGAGCATGACCTTCTGGGAGTATACAAGTGGTTTTCAGTGACTTTCCTTTATCTGCTTACCTTAGAACTTGGTTGTTTGCAATACTTTTTGTATATTCTTGATCCGTCTATGCCTAGCATGCATGTTACCTCTTATTTCTTATAGTATATTCTTTTGTTTCATGGAGAATGTGAATATTCAAATAACAGAGTGACCTTGCAAGTTTTCAAGGCACTTTGTTAATACCAGTGAAGGTAGAAATGAGTTGTTTAAAAAGACAAACAAAACTCCAAAACCAAATGTAACCTATTTTTTTTTTTAATGTGGTTGGCAAAAAAAGACAACTTGCTGTTCCTATTTGGAATGACAGTTCTTGATAATTAAGAAATACATGTTGTGAGGGTGATTGTTATTTCATCAGTTTGTGTTTTTCAAGTAAATCCCCTTTCCATCTCCCTCTACGGGGAGGCAAAGTGTATAAAATCAAAAATATTCTGGTCCCCTTTAGAACTGTGTGTGGTGGTGGTGAGGCACTTGTAGGAACCATAGAAATGATACCTCCTCTTTTGGCTGAGCAGAAGGATAAAGATCATGATCTAGTGGCATCTTATGGATGTCTCAAAGCAGTATCAATCTACAGCTATTTTCTTTTTTTTGCCTTGCTGTTTTGTCTGGCACTCCGAAAGCGTTTTTGCAGTGTGTTAAAGTGAACTGCAGGTCTGGTCTATGACAGTAAATGCTAAATGCCTGTGCTGCTCCCTGCAGAGATGTCCTCCCTTTCCTCTTGTTACAAAAACAGCTCCAATAAAAGCTCCAATATTGACCACTGTGGCAGGAGAAGATCTCTCCAACCACAAGAAAATCTGCTCAAGGTGGCTAAAATGGCTTTGAGGTCATATTGAGCACCAGGGAAGTTTTAAGTGTTTTTCATTCCCTCTCCCTGCCTTTTCCTTTTTATTTGGTTAGTGTATGTCAGATATTCAGTGATGACAGATTTGACTTCTCCTTCTTTGACTTCTCCTGTCTTACCTCCGGGTCTCTTCTCATATTTACAGCAGTGCAAGAACTTTTTGTCTTGATGTAAAAACCATAGGTGGCCGAGCTGGACTGCAGCGTGGTTCCCAGCTAGAACAGGGATGTGAGCTCAGGCTGGGTGAGGCTTTACATGTATTTATGAGCTAGGAGGCAACCTGCTTGGAAGAGAAGAGTCAACTGAAGAGTAAGCTAGTGTGAAGACTTGTCTTATAGTCAGGTTTATGTCATGAAGGTGTTTTCTGTGGCTTCATGCCTCTGAAGGATCACTGTTAATGTTCTCTACTTGTGGCACTGCTTTTGTTGAAAGCTGGTCCTTTCATACATAGCTGCACCAAATAGCACAGATTTTAGGAGTGTTCTGTTTAATATGCTCAGTGTGCAAATCTTCCTCGAGATAATTTGAAGTTATGTGTTAAAAAGTACTGCTCTATGGTGGGACCTTCATCCATTGAGTCATAATTTGGAATGCATATGGTGTGTGTCACTTGGAGAAACATGAGCTTGACAGCAGCGATACACTGGCCTGGAAGACACCTCAGGGAAGTGGCACTGGCCATGGTGGTGTGCAGAGGGGCCATGTTCATCTTGTCCCAGCTTGCTGAGGAACCCTCTCTTGCGTGGGGTTGTTGCCATCCTTTGAGCAGGGTTTGGCTAAGTAATTCTTAGTTTCTGCTAAGGCTATCCCTATCCTTTAAGTTGTCTGTTGTAGCTGGTGGCTGGTAGTATTTCATTTAGGTTGCGGAGACAGCAGTAAATTGCCATTTCTATTAATGTGTGTTTTGTACAGGCACAGGTCATTATAGCGATTCAATGCTCTAATCACCATGATAAGGGAGCCTAATTGCTAAGCTCCTTAAACTTTTTTTTTAAAAGACAAAATCTATGCTAATACCATCTGAAGGCTGGCAGCAGTTTATTATTTCTATTTTGATGAAACTTTCTCTTTTGGGGGGTGGGGAGGGGGAAGGTGTTTCAATTGTGTATTTTACAGAATGACCTTGAGATTGTAGATTCAGACAGACAATAGGAACCTTATCTTTTTTCTTTTCTCCTTCTATAAGTTAAGTGAATTCTCACGTATAATCTAATAGGTGAGCATTCTCTTATTAAAAATAGATAATCAAGCTCTCAGGCTCTCAAGGAAGATTAATTAAATTCAGTGCGTCTCTTTTTAAGTCTACTAAAAGGAATGGGGAAAATCTCAACCTGAAAATAGTCTTTTAGAATACATAGAAATCGTCTGCACGCGGCAGACACTTTTGTCCTGAGGTATTCAATTTAGAGGGTGAACAATTGTATTTCCTTGTGATACAAAAACTTAAGTGTGGAGGGTAGCACTTCACACAACACGTTTGTCTCCAGATTTTTACCCACCAACATCAAAGCACTCAACCACACAAACACATTAAGACCCTTTCTTAGCATGCTTTCACTTCAGTAAAGTTAACGCTTTTCCATGCACACCTCCGAACTGGAAAAGAATTGGAAAGCAGGGCTTTGTCTAGTCTTTTTGAAGACAGCAAATCTGGCTGAGCAGAATAACAGTGTTTTTGACACTACATCTGCTTTTATCCAAATATCCCAAAGAATTTTTCTGACCTGCACTGGAGTCCTCACCATACTTACTACACACAACACCTATTTTCTGTGAGCTTGTGACTCTTTATCAGTCAGAGGATTTTGACACAAATAGTAGGTACATTTCTAGATGGCTTGCACTTATTACAGATTTTGGGAGTACCTATCCTTGGTCTTTTCAGAAAGCCTGTGTAGGACCAGAAGAGGTCCTGGCTTCTCTGTATGTCAACTGTAGCTTATGGTCTAAACTGTACTACTGGTTCTCTCCACTGAGCATTTTGTTTGGGGTCAGCTGCTCCACAGTTTCATTTCCAGCATCCCTTTTATGGTGTGAATAGTGTAAGCAAGTAAATCTTTCTCTAGCTCAAGAAGTAGTCTCCTAATCAGCATTTCAATCTTTAGCAAACAGTTTGTTTCAACACTGATGTTGAGAAAACTGTTCTGATGCTGTGGCTCTGTGGTTAATGCAGGTTTTCATGCACCGTCTTAAGCATTTATCTCTGTCTGCTTACAGATCTTGCCAGTAACAGGGATCTAAATTACCTTCTATTGTGTTTTATGGAAATACATTCAAAAACAGAGAGGCATTTTGCTGCAGCAGGCTGCAGCCTGTGCATTGAGCTTAATAAACAGTTATGTTTGTGTGGGGGACGTTTCCGCGAGGCCTAATTGAGGCTGACAGTCTGGTTATGAGAAGCTTGATGCGTACATCAGTTTAAAAGCTTGTCACCTACTTGATGCATTAATTCACGTCCTTTGTGCAAGCCCAAGTTCCTATTCTAGGCGAAGCATATGGTCTGTCACTTAGCACATGACATGTTTGTAGATCACACCGTCTGCAAACGCGCAGTCCCTGAATGTGAATGTATGGGCCTGCCCTCTACGAGCTGCCACCAATTTATTACTTGCTCAAATAGTTCTGTACTGTTGGGGCTATTTACAGATTAAATATGAGGAATGGTTCTCGGGTTAGTCCACAGTGCTCTTTTAGTATCCTTTGAATTTTTCCAGTGAGAAATGGCTGCTGTTTATCCAGCCGTTGAAACAATATTCATAGCAGCATAAATGTATACACCCCTATATTTTGATAATACTCCTGTGGACAAGCCTCATAACTTCACAGATCATTCACTTTGCTTACTGGGCACTGAACTTGATTTTTCTAGGATTGCTTAATTCATCAGGATTAAATAGATTTTTAGCTAGCTATATTAAAGGTGATCTAAAACCGAGCAAGTCCTGCTCTAGAAAATCCCTTATACTTTTGGTCAGCAGCAATGAATAAGTGCAGATAGCTGGAACTTGTGCCCAACGTCATACGTGAAAGCATGTTTTATTTTTTGGTGCACTAGGAGAAGGCTCAAAGGCTATTTATATAATTATACTAAAAATAACCATTTGATACATGCAAATGTCCTAAAATTTCATACAGGTACCCAAGTACATGCATGTTAGTTTTCAGTGTCTTTATGTAAAATTATTGCAGACTTAATTGGAAATATTAGAATTTACATTCTAAATTCAATATCAAATACTATGCAACTCCATGAAGGAACTAGAATGATTAAAACTTGGATCCAAATTCTTGTCCCCATTTAAGTGCCAGAAGGATTTTTGTCTATCGGCAAAACACGGAGGCTGTTTTCTTTGAACACTCATTTGCATTGTGGAACACTGGTACCATTAACCTTATCCCGTTTTCAATTTCTGTTTGCAGCTACTGATGTGAATGCTTTGTCTTTGTTTTCCTACGCTGATTAAGAAATGTCAGCAACAGAATGTGAATATCTGCATTCATACATGACCTGCAGCATTTGCTATTTAGGCTTTGTTATGAGGTACTTTTTTTTCTTGTCCTCAGAAGTTGTCACTATTTGATTAGGAAGCAAAAGGTACCTAGTGTCTTAGATGAAAAATTGCCCACCAGTTAAATTAATTCTAAATTTTGGAATGAAAAGCTATGAAAAATGGATAGTGAATATTTCATCCTGGGAACAAAAATTTTTTCCCTGGCTGCTTGAATTGCTGGCTATGCAGAATATTTCTCCAATGCCTTAAAGAAAACTGTCATGTGAATTAAATAAGCATTAGAAGTATAATCAGTGTTATTAATTAGCTAGTAAATGCTTGAGCTCATGAGCCCCTAAGGTATGAGTGACGTTAACATTTTTGTGCCCTACCTCCTTCTGGTTTGTTCCTTAGTGCATGTAAAACGCAGAGGAAACTTACAGCTCACGTCGGGATGCAACATGTGAAAATTAAGAGATACAGGATCTTAACTTGCTGAAACTTGAACAACGCATATGTGCTTTAGGGATCCCCAAAAGAGGCAATGCTGCCCAGTGCTGTTGTGCTGCACCTGACATTTAAAATGGATCTATATAGAACTGTAGAATCAGCCCTGAGCAGGGCGCAAGCTCTGAAGAAATTAAGATGTGGCTTTTGCATTTGTGTTTATGGTGTGCAGATATGTGTGTGGCTTTCCTTGAGTCCTGCAATCTGCAGCTTTGCAGTATGGAGAAAGTGAGCAGGGGCAGGGGACTGCCAGAGGTACGGACATCTCCGGTTTTCCGAGGGTTCCATCCCGTGTCTTGCATTTTCTGGTAACCAAAATTGCAGTCTTGCAGCTATGTTACTTACAGGGGATAGTTCAATGTGTGTCCTAATTAACGTTCATTTTCCTTAATGTTTCCACGTGTCTGTCTCTGTTTTGAGCAGCAAGTTAAAGCTCAGCAAGCGAATGCAGCAGACTAAGCATCGCCGCTAGATTAACTTGTCATCTTCTAAGTGTTCTGGGTAAAAGGGCCGCCCTGGTTATGACTTTTATTACCTTTTAAGTCAATGAGCTCTATGGTGACATGAGCAGGGGCAGACTGAAGTCAGTACCACACACTCTAGAAACCAGTGGTCGTGTCTCTGACGGCCTCCACGCTTGGCACGGGTCAGCTGGGAAATGACTTGTATCATCAACAATTCTGCTCAGCTCAAGCTTGGGGAGAAAAAGATCACTGTCCAAAAATACATTTTAATCACTGCTCCCTGCCAGTGTTCATTTCATTATTACCTGAGCTAGCCATTCTTATGAATGCTACACATGTTAATTTATTTCAGGAAACAAGTTCTTGCTCGAGGAGCAGTTAAGTATAAGAGAAGGTCGTTGTCCTAATTTACCATGGCAGTTAACACATTTCAGTGTGCACTGCCTATGCAGTAGGGCTGCAATCTGCATGTTGGAACCGTATCCAGCTTCTCAGGTTGCATCTTGTGGTCATTTTGGACGATTTACTGCAAATGAATTTCATTCTGTAGTTATTGTAGCACTTGAGACTGTTCTCTTGGCTTTGAGTAGTGGATTGGAGCTATTGCAAATTCTAAAGCTACCTGTCCAAGGAGCTGAAAAGTTCTTTTGTGGTGCAATGGTTTTTCCTAAATAAGGCTTTTCTTGGGAGTAAAGAATGAGGTTTGCTGTACAAATGTACAGCAAATGTATTGACATTTATGTATACATTGACAAATGTATTGACATTTATACATAAATGTCAATATGAGGAACTTGTTCAGGAACCTGCAAAGTAGCAGTTGTAGGATAGAGACTTGAGAGGGGCAATCTCCTTGTAATGGAGTCCACCCAAAAACCTCCCTGTCCCTATTAATTTCATTATATTATATATAGTGAATTAATTTCATTTTATATATATACACATATAGTGAAGACCATCTAAAGCTACTCATGAATGTGTTGTTTTTTTTTTGTTTTTCCTTTGGAGATGCTTTTAAAATATATGGCAACTACTATATCTAGAATTATTACTTTAGAATAAAAACACACTGTGGAAAAAAATCTCATTTGAAATTGCACTGGTGCGGTTCTACTGATTACAGTTGGATTTCTGGAGAGAGAAATCAATGTAAAACTTAATCATTTATATTTATAATGTACTTCTTGAATAAGCATTACAATATATCTGGAGAAAAATTTTAAGGAAGTTTCTCTACAAGTCTGCTAAAGTAGTTTGCTTAAGGCTGCATAGCAGAGCAATAATACTCTAGTACAGATTTTTGCAGGCCAGTGCTCTGACTACAGTCGTCTCTAGTGTCTTTGACCAGTAGTGCTAGATTGGGTTTTATGCTGGGGTAAAGAAAAACAATTTCTGACTGTGTGTGGACAAAGACTGAGTAAATATTTACCTTCTACTCCCTGTATGAAGATTTGTGGCAGTCTCAGACCCCGTGTTGTGCGTATGGCTCTGTGTGTTCATAATTGATCCCAGGACTGTTAATATAGCTGCTGAAGAACTGCAGTTTGCATCCTGCAGGATGGAACTGACAGCAATTCAAAATTTGCTTTCAACCTGAATCACAATGAAGACCTCTTATAGAGGAGAAAACATTGCTTCAGTCTAACTTGACATAAATCCATATCACCCTCAGCTTAACCTCTTGAAAGTTTTAGTGGATGAGGTGGCATTTCCCTGATCACCTTTAGGGACCGAGCTCTTCAGAACTGTGTTGTCTCCCACGGTGGTGCTGCGGCCTTCCCATCCTGTGCCTTGGCACTGGTCTACCCAACCAAAGTACCGAGAATATATCCATGCTCGTGGGGACAATCTGCAAAGCTTAGTGAGATGGGAGCTTGCGAGGCATTTCTAGCAGAGGCAGATTGACCTCAAGTGAGAGATAAATGGGCAGATGAAATTCAATATAGATAAATGTAAAGAGATGAATCTGGGCGGGGGGGGGGCACGGCTCTTAAAATGATGGGATCTGATCTCCCAGTTACCTCTTGAGAAGAAGATATTGGGGTTACCCTTTGTGATGATACAGACCTACTATTTTGTTTCAGTCCAAAAACCAAGTTGAACTTGGAAATTATTAGGGACGGAATGGGGACAGAACAGGGAACACTGTTAGATCACTGTATAAAACTGTGTTCACCTGCATCTTAAATCTTGTCTTGCATTCTCATTCTTCCATCTCAAAATGGATATTATATTATCATAATAGGTTCAAAAAGGGTAACAGAAGTAATCAGAAGGATGACGAAAGGCTTCTATAGGAAGAAATTGAGGTGGGAGACTGGTTTAGAGAGAAGCGGCCTTCAGTAAAGGCTTTAATAATTTATGAGAGGGGTTGTAACTAAATAATTGGTTGTCCCCATACAAGATCTGAGTGGTATCATAGAATTCCTAATGGATATATTTGGCTTATAGACTATCATGGGCTCTTCTCAACATGTAGTTGGGCTGTGTCACTGCTTGACACAAGATTCTGGGCTATTTAAAAAAAAAAAAAAATCAATGGCATGAAAAAGATTTATATCAAATAAGATACAATTGCTGATTTGGAAATTTCCTTGTCTGCAAGCTGCATGAACCCAGAAGACTCTCGTGGGGTAGGTTTCTCCATGTTTGCTCTATTCTTATACAATTCACTTGGTTTGCTGTTGGCTCTGCTGAACTAGATGAATACTTGCTCAGGCTGAGAATAACCATATTTATTGCAGTAATCCAAAACAGGGCCTGACCAGATACCTCTGTGAACTGCTATGAAAATATCTTTTAAATGGAAGACTTTGAACACTTTGCATGCAGCTTTACTTATGTTTCTGTGACTTCAGCTGTATTTACACCTGCACTTTATAATGCTGTGGGGTGTAGATGATGGTGACAGCAGAAGGGTAAGTGATTGAAATGCCTTTGATCTATTGATTTGCAGAAATAGGAAGCTTAGCAGCATTTTCTCTGGTATCGGTTCATCAGACGTTGCGCTTTTGCTGTTCACAGGATGCTTTATCGGGGCTTGTCAACAAAGTCTTTGGGAAAAGCAGTCAGGGAGAAGTGTCTTTAAAGATAACTTACTCAAGATACTCTTCAGTAGAATGTGGTTGGTATAAAAGGGAGATGGTGATAAGATAGCTGGTCTTTATGAAGTTTCAAACTCATTTGTTTTAGGAAAGAAAAATAGATAAATGTTTGAATGATTAATTACTAAATTATGCTTTTCAATGTTTCTGGAGTTTATATAATTTCTAGAAATTGTCAATTAAACAGTGGGAATATTCATAGTGGGCAAAAAGTAAAATTAAATTTGTTACTGAGCTATTGCGACAGGATGGAAATGGTTTCTCCAGAAACTTTGTGCTTTTTAGACTAGTTGGGAAGGAACTTCTGTCTTGGTTTTGCCTTGACATTTTGCAGATGGAACTGTTCAACCTAAGCGTTACGGACTTTTCGTGAGTGATAACTTGGCCAAAAATTAATTTTTGGAAGAATTTAATGATTTCTCAATCTGGGTCAGTTCTTTTTAAAACTTCCTTGCCTTTCTGAAACAAGGCTTTATGTGGGGTAAAACTCATTTAAATCTGACTGTTAAATAGCATTTAATTTCATACTGGAAATTTTTAATTTATTTCAGAAGCAAAACTGCTCATTGCACCTGTGTGTGTGTATCTGTGCCCATGTATTTTGGAGTTCTGTTTTGGTAGACTGAATTACATCTCTTTTTAGCTAAACAGAAAAAACAAACAAGCAAACAAAGAAAACCCCAGATTTTTTACATGTTTTGTCAAAACTTTCTGGTAGCCAAGAGTTGCATCCTTAAATATCCTGAGTAATTTTTAATACTTTGTTTTCCTTGGAAAATTACAAGACTTTCAAAACACTTGTAATGAGGGAAATGTGAGCAAGTCAAACTTCAGAATGGTATCAGCATGTCCTTTAGCAAAAGGTGGTGAAGGCAGGGGAATGGGTGAATTAAGACCAGGAATTTAATTTTGGGAAAATGTAGTATTTAAACATCTTCAACTAGGAAAAAAAATCGTTACCAATAAAAAAGTGTCTGCTAGTTCTATTTTTCTGAGGCCCTGAAAGCAAGAAGTGATGAGGGTATGTTATATATTAAATATCTGTGATTAGAGTTTTGGGGGAAGTCTTAATTGTTTTTGTTTTATCTGTAATCCTTAAAATAATATTTATAAGACTTTTTAATAGGAAAAAAAATGCATCCATTTGCTATACTTTCCAGCCAAAGACCTTTGAAGTACAGGCTGAGGTAGATGTACCGTGTTAGAGGATGCATTGAAGGAAGGGGTGGTGGGTGGCCAAGTGGATATATGCTACAATTCAACGAAAGGGCTTTGGCTGTAGAAGTCTGATTTTTCTGTATATTTTAAAGGGAAGCACAGAAACTAGTCTTATAGCAGAGGGATGTTTCTCGATCAGTCTTGCAGGAACATGCAGGGAATCTTTAACGTGACTATGAAAAAGATGACAGCTCTTCCTCCGTGACACTGCTAGGTGATTTATATACACAGCAGATCTGACAATGACATATAAATTTACAGCATGAAATATTTACATCTGAGCTTTATCCAAGGTTTAACAATAGTGTTGAAGCCTCACTTTTTAATGATGACAACCTGGACAAGTACAAAAAGATACAGATAGCAAGTATTTCTACTCTGATGCTCCATCAAACACGACCGCATGAGAGAGGCCTCAGCCATTCTCCTTGCACCTCTCATTTCTCTTTGCCCTTCTAGCAGCTCCTCCTGGAAACTGTGGCAGAGGCCTCAGCAGCAGGTAATTTCTCTTGTCATAATAAAACTCTGGAGAAAAAGTCTATTTGTGTAAGCCAGGCTGTGCTCTTATGCACAGTCTATCTACTTTAAATCAAATGGTGGCAAGAAGTCAGTCGTCTTTTGTATAGTTTCCTGAGAGGAAAAAAAATACATATGTCCTGTTTGAAGGAGCATGAAATAAATGATTGTTTAGAGTCTCTTTCAATGGTTTATTTTGGAATCATATCTTCCTGGAATGTAGTCACCAACCTGTGCATAAACCTGACTCTAGAGATTGCATAAAACACTTGAAAAGTGAGCACAGAATAACCTTGTTTTCGCTAAGCAGCCTATGGGCCCGTTGCTTGTTCCCACGTTTGCTTTTTGACACCAACGTGAGGCACTGATGCGGGAAGTGGTACCATGACAATAGCAAAAAATATCATCAGAACAGGAACTTGTTGCCTGCCCCTCTCCTGCAGACCTTGCTCCCAAAGCAGGCTGTGAATAAACAAAAAAATTAAATGTGGCATCGATTTCCTTGCTGATGCGGGGGGTACAAATATAGCGCTCTGAACTGGAGGTAGAAAGCTGATCAGTCCAGACTGGAGCTCTCTGAGGAAAATGACAGATTTCTACCCTGAGCTGCAGAGCAGATTTTGAATAGAGAGGAGGGGATCTTTATTATGTCAAAGCAGGTTAGACATAAGGTGGAAAGGTGATATACAAATAGAGTGAGGAGGAAAAAAAACAAAACAGAAACCCATAAATGGGCATAATGGTGCAATGAGCCTGCCAGTGTGTTTCAGACAAGTTTTGTTTTTCTTGGAAGAGTAGCACACTGTGGATCTGAATTCAGTTTGCAGACAACTATTAATCCACTCTTCTTTCAGATATTTTTGAGTAATTATTCCATTTCTTACTATTTTTGCTTCTTTTTTCCCCCTTTATCCCCTCATGTGGACTGGCTTGCTTTTTTATAGTTTTGCTTCTCATTTTATTGATTTCAGCCTTCTGCTCTATCAAAATCGCTTAGAATTCTGAGCCTGTCGTTCCGTTCCTTGCAAAGATCATAGTGTCAAACACAGAGTCTCTTTATTTCACCATCCAGGTTATTAATAGGCGTTTTGAATAGAAGCAAGCCTAGAGCATGTTCCCAGGCTGGGAGAACATCCTGATCTGACATAAACCTGTTGGTACTCATGCCTGCACGGTGTCTGTGCAGACAGCAGTAATGTCATTCCTCAGTAGAGATCAATGAAGCACTCGGAGGGACGGCAGCTTTTGCTTCTAAAAGGTTTGCAAAATACAATGTAAATCTGCTTTTTTTTTTTGTATGTGAAACTTCACAGAGTGCTCATATCTCTTCTCCAAGGTTGTTATGGATCTGCAGACCAAAAAAAAAATTGAAAAACCCGACTGATCTATATTGATTTTACCTAGTTGGTTACGTAATGTGACTTATGCTGTGTCAAAAGCTGCATTAAAGTCAAGAAATACTGCATCTATTTCTATTCTTTCTGTAGGCTTGTCAGAGAGAGGATATGATCAGGATTGATACAAATTATTCTTGACAAATCCATCTCTTCTTTATAATGTCTTGTGATCTTCTAGATGCTTAGCATATTGCTTTCTTAACCATTTCTTTGGATACCTTTGCAGTTTAGTTTTTTTAATCTCTAACTCCAGGATTCCTGCTAAACTTAGATATCATGTTTGCTCTTTAGAGACCTGATGACTTTTAACAAGGCAAGTAAATATAGCTGGAACTGCTTTACTTGCATGTGCATACAAAATGAAACAAGTTAAATGTGAAAAAGCAAACAGAAGAAGAAAAAGTAACTGTCAGTCAAATACAAAATGCTTTCCCTGAAGTTACCTGCCTCTGTTCAGCATAACCAGGCTTAAAGCAGCTTTGACATCGCTCAGATGTTAACTGGTTACAGGGGTTCCATTGTCCATGTTGTTTCCCTTTTGAAAGGAGAGGGGAAATAGAATATAAAAAGAGCAAATGTTGAACTGCAGTGTCCTGAAGAAAGCCCTAGTGTTCCTTGGTGATTTCTGTCCACTAGACAATAGAGAATCACATTAGAGAAAGATGCCAAGATGCCCAACTAGGGAAATCTCTGTTTCTGCAACTCTCAAGGCTGTTGATGCTCTTCTGGCTTTGGAATAACAGCATGCAAAAGCCTTTGACTTAAAAGGCCAAATAAATATAAAGACCTTGCTTCTGCATTTATGCGCTAATGTAAATCTGTGCTCAATTTTCACCTGAGGATTAGCACCAGGCCTGGGCCTCAGCTTGCAGATATAAGTGTGATCTAACCAAAAACTAAGTCACGGAAAAAGTGGAGGGGGAAAAAAAAAAGAGGGAAAATTAAAAGTATTTGCAAATTATTGGAATAGATGCTTGCAAAGGTCATGAAGTCCAGCACATTCTCTTTATTTTTCCATTAAACTTATTAATAGGTGTTTTGAATAGAAGCAAATACTTTTATGCATATGGTGTTTTTATTTGTTTTACAAAGGGTCATTGCAGTCTCAAACTGCTTCTGAAATTCTTGGGAAGATTAGTGAACGCAGCGCCAAATGCTGCACTCTTCTGTCTTCCCGGGTATCGCTTTGAGGTTTTATATTGATTTCTCAATAGTTGCAAGATTATATATGTTGAAGTCTCATCTGAAACTTATTTCAATACTATATGTATGTGTGTGTGTATATATACATATTTTTTACTGTGCCTAGCTGGAGAAATTTCATAGAGAAAGAACTCAGTTTTCCCCTTCTATTAAGGGTGCTACGCGGGTACCCTCCCACTTAGCAACGTTTTCAGTTCTCTCCTGACAACTCGCAGCTGCATTTTATTTGCAGCGTGCTTCTGGTGCCATTACTTCTCAGTTTCCATCTTGTGCTAATATCAGAGCTCCTCCTGAGCCGTGTCATCTCCATCACTGTGGGTCAATACTCATTTGCTTTCCTCAGGGTCCATAGCTCTGCCCCACTGAGCCCCAGGGAGAGGCTCGTTGCTGGAGCAGGTAGGCAGCAGGGTAGTACCCAGGTCACTGGTGCTCTTGCGTTCCCCAAGAACATAAGTCCTAATGGCAATAAATGGTAATTTACCCAACTGATTATCCACTGCTTTAAAACCCAATCGACTGTTGACAATGAACTCCCTTTAGTTGTGCGCTGTGGATATAATAAAACTGTCCTGCAAAGGCAGGATCCCATAAAGAGTGTTTTTCTCTCCATATATGTCGCTTTATAGCTTACTCAAAAGCAGGGCTAAGCGAAGCAGGGAAAAGATAGATGCTGCCAATTCTTCTAATCAAAAAAGGGAATAATGCAGAATAAAATGCTAGGAAGGAAGTACATTCTGCTTAAGTTTTATTCAGGTTATTCAGTGGGATTGATATCTGCTACTGTTGGTCACTTCCAGCTATGCTTACAAGAAGGTTTTAACCATGTTTGTACAGTTACTTTTATCATGGTCTTTCACTGGAGCCTGTTCACAGGAGGGTTTTCATTTTGAAAAGAATTTGCAATAGAAGTATGTATAGAGAAAAGAAATGCACTTAACCGAAGTTTATGTGTTTTTCCCTAAAGCAGCAGCTTAAGATGCTAAGGAGTAGGATGTTCCTGCTCAATGAGGATAAGCACCGTTTTAGAAGTTAATGAACAAAACACCACAAGGGCTTGTCTGGGTGAATTAATTCACCCTGATGGCAGTTTCTCTGAGGAGTCATTGATAGGGAATTTGTGTTCTTCAGGGCTATGATTCAGGGATGAAATTTGTTTTCATTTTTGACTGTGAAAATCTTGGTCTCTCAGTGGACTCGGTCACCTTGGTTGAGTCTGTAGCTGCTGATTAAAAATGTCTGTGGCTTTCTGATGCTCCGAGATAGTCCCGCAGGGTTTTTGTAGGTACCAGTATCTGCTTTCCTGCAGTTACAGCTGGGAAGGCTGCATTGGCTGAATCAGGTGCTGGAAAGCATAAGGTGAAGACGTGATATTTCATGTGGGACACTGGGCTGTGGGTGCTGGTATCTCTACCACTGTCCTCATCTTTTAGTAGCCTGATATACATGTAGAACGGACACAGGTATAGGTCATCTTAAGCTCTGCTACCTATGGTAAGAGGCTGATAGAAACTCCTGCAAATGTTTTGTTTGCGTGTTGTTTTTTGTTTGTTTTTGTATCCTCTTGTTACAGTGATCTTTACGGTAGTTATTTGCTTGCTTTTACATGGATAGCGTTTTGTATTTAGGTTAGAGGAATAGCTAAGGATGAGCATTTCAAACAGACTAGGAGGTGAAGTTTAGTGCTAATCATGGCTAGGGATTTCTTGTCTTGGAATGACCTTCTGGAAAAATGTTTCCCACTGAACTGGAGGAAATTGCATGAGTTTTATCACAAAGTGGATGGCTTCTTTTCCCAAGGGCTGGACTGCAGCAGCAGGTTTTCAGCTTGGCTGAAAAAATTGCTGGTTCAACTGAGATGAATGACTAATTTTCAAGGGAAGTTTACAGTTGTGTATGTGTGCATACATTATATATAAATGTATGCATTGTATGTATATGTAAATGTGTGCATGCATATATCTAAAACAAACATGAAGGCAGATAGTATTTGAAGATCACTTTCCTAGAGGCAGGCATAAATATACTTGATGTATATTTTTATATTAAAACTGTTTTTTTAAATCATAAATTGCAAGGGTGAGCTTGAGTAGAAAATATATCCTCGTTTAGGTTGCTCTTAGCTATTGTGTTTTATATAAATGGTCATGTAATCTTCTGGGCTAAATCAGCATTAGAAAACACTTTTTTCTTTTTTTCCTCCCTGCATAAAAGAGAGCACTGAGGGAGAAAAAATGATATCATTTTAGCGTGTTAAAGCATAGATATTATTAGTATTTTATGCTATAAAGGTCACATCAGAGACTTCATTGAACTTTTCAATATCATGGCAAGAGATCCAACATTCCATGTACAGTGATGCAGTTGATAAAATTATGACGTTTTCTAAGTACTCTTATTCTCTTTTTCCCAAATTCTCCTTTGCTGATGCTTACAAGGATCATTCTGAGGTTTCCTTAAGCTCGTGCTGTGTCTCATGGAAGGATCTAACCATGCTAAGAATTAATACTATCTTATGTTGCTGTTACAATCCTACTCTTAAAATGTGTATTTGAGTACTGTTGTGGGATTAAGCACTACTTCCTTTATTAATGAAAGAATATTTTGAAATCAGTATTGGAAAACAGATCATCTGAGTTGAATTAAAATTCATTAAATTTGGGCAGAGGGGAACCTCATGAGGTTCAATAAGGACAAGTGCAGGGTCCTGCACCTGGGGAGGAATAATCCCAGGCATCAGTACAGATTAGGGGTCGACCTGCTGGAAAGCACCTCCACGGAGAGGGACCTGGGAGTCCTGGTTGACACGAAGTTAACCATGAGTGAGCAGTGTGCCCTCGTGGCCAAGAAGGCCAATGGGATCCTGGCCTGCATCAGGAGGAGTGTTGCCAGCAGGTCAAGGGAGGTGATTCTGCCCCTCTACTCAGCTCTGGTGAGGCCGCACCTGGAGTACTGTGTGCAGTTCTGGGCACCCCAGTATAGGAGGAACGTGGAGCTTCTTGAGAGGGTCCAGAGAAGAGCAGTTAAGATGATTAAGGGATCTCTTGTACGAGGAGAGACTGAGTGAACTGGGCCTGTTTTCTCTGGAGAAGAGAAGGCTCAGAGGGGATATGATTAATATGTATAAGTTCAGGAAGGGAGAATGCAGGGATGAAGGGGATAAACTGTTTTCACTGGTGGCGAGGGATAGGACGAGGGGTAATGGCCACAAGCTGGAGCACAGGAAGTTCCGTCTCCAGGTGAGGAGGAACTTCTTTACTGTGGGGGTGACAGAGTCCTGGCACAGGCTGCCCAGGGAGGTTGTGGAGTCTCCTGGAGGTCTTCAAAACCCACCTGGATGCCACCCTGTGCCACATGCTGTAGGTGTGCCTGCTTGAGCAGGAAGGTTGGACTAGATGATCTGTAGAGGTCCCTTCCAACCCTGAATATTCTGTGAAAAGCCTTTCATTCCAACTAATGGAGATCCTGTTTGACCTTGCGCTCAGATTGGTTTATTTTTCTGAGCTCCATGTCCACCTGTATTATCCATAAAGCCAACAGAGATTATAGGTAAATGTAACAGTCATGTGTAGTCCAAAGTGTGCTAATATATTTTAAAAGAGGTTAATCTATGTGTGAAAATCTAAAACTCGTATCGTCCTCGTCCCAGCCGCCTCTGCTTTAAAGCCTCTTGAAGGGAATGATGGATTGATCTGAGTCAGCCCTGGCAAGGCTGGGCTTTGAGGAGAGTTTCACGCACCCTTCCCGATACAGGGGTAAATCCAGGAACTGGGGAGGAGCAGCTTGTTGGGAAGGGAACAGCCGTGTGTGCTGCTCAATATCCCGGGACTGCTCCTCAGCTTGTGACTGTCTCCGGAGCTGCTGGTGCAAGGATGTGTCCCATGCCCTGGTTGCTCCCTCGGCCACTGCAGGCGGCTGTTTGCAGGACTGGGCACCTGCCTCCTGCAGGGAAAAGGCTGGAGCGGCTCTCCGGTCAGTCTCAGGCTTGCAAGTTTAGTCTCGAGGTCTGCTTTCTGCAAAACAAGACGTTTATTCATAGCAAGGCATTATTATTTTTAAACTTGATAATTTTATTAGTATTCCCTGTTCCAAGTAAGTTTTTAGAAGCAAATAGTAAGTGCTGAACAATATTACGGAAAAGTATGGTTTAAGGGCGTATTCTAAACCCCGCTGAAATCAATTAGAAAACTCATATTGACTTCAGCAGGCTTTGGCAAAGGTATTAACGGAGTATGGGTAAAGGCTTTTCAGCTATTACATCTAAGCAGGTGCTTTGCCTTCCTTCTAGCTGGTATTTAAGCTCTGGAGAGCACGACCTTTGTTGACAAAAGCTTTATTCTTTAAGTGTCTGGTTCATTTTAAAGTTTGGATCCTGTCCTCATCAAGTAGGAATAACAGTGATTGCTCCTTTTGATGTCTATTATTATGCTGTCCTACCTAGAACTGCATAATCCAGCCCTTTCTAAACTGGCATGTTTATTTGCAGTAGTTGCAATGTGCTGGCAAAGTTCACAGATGCTGCTGAGAGGAGGATGGGGGCCCTGGTTTAAAAATCTGGAGATTTGAAATATTGGTGGGGAAAGCTCAAGGGAATGCTGAATTACGATGGCAACTCTTAGACCAAAGGAAAGGGAAGATTATTGCAACTCTCTTGTGTGATAGCTCCTCTCATAGCACAGAGACCAATAATTCAGTATGTGTCCCCATTTTTTTGTACAGTAGAAGTATGCGTTGGCTTGTGCCATCTCTGGATTCCAGCCATCCGTACAAAATAGAGTCCTTGGGAGGCCTGTAATGGACGGCTGCCAGGGAGCGGACACTGATACCTGTCTGAGGAGCTCTCTGCTGAAAACACGGCCCTGCCTGAAGGTTCCTCTGCCTGGTGTCGCTGCCTCCTCTTCTCCTTACAGTGCACACACGTGGTGCTGCACTTGGAGGGACATAAGCACTTTAAGCCTAAGGAGGATTACTTTGAGATTAAATGTGATGGCTCCATGGCTCCTTACTGCTCCATACAGAATACCTTTGGGGGTAAAAAAACAAACAAACAAAAACCCCACAAAACCCTCAATTGTTTAAAATATAGCCTTCTCCTTGGGGTTTTGGCACGGCGGGGCTGTGACCCAGCCGCGTGGGTTGGCATCCTTCCCCTCCGCTGTCGTTTTTGGCCCCGCAGCTGCAGGTTTGGGAAGGCGCGTTTTGCTGAGCGCATTGTTAAAAATCACAGCTGCTCTGCGGCTATTGTCAGCCCCAGCTATTGATTTGGATCAGCCAGTTTTTATCTGAAGGGGAAAAAAAAAAAGAAAAAAAAAAAAAAAGAAAAAAAGAGAAATGGTTACTTAACAAGGCATTTCTGCAGGACCCTGAGTCAGCCAGGGCCTCTGGGCAGGTTTGTCTCTCCTCTTGTGGGTGGCAGATGTGCCAAAGGGCTCAAAGGGCTCCCTGCCTCTCATCCTTGTTTTATTGGATTGGAAACAAGCTAATATACTAGAGCAAGTGGAATATTTTTAAATAGCATACTCGGGTCTGTCGAGTCAGGCCAATTTGAATAAGACAGTCTGAAAGCAAATTTTCCTCTTCTGCAGTGGGTCCTTGAAGGTTGCTCCTTCCTTCTGGTTTTGCTTTCACTTACAGTTGTGAAGAAAAATCCATGTCTGTGATTTCCTGGGTTGAAATAGCGCCACACTGGAGCTCCCTCTGCAGCTTCAGGCACCTCTCCTTATTTCTCACCATCTCCTTTTGAGCCTCCACATGAACGTGCTCTTTCTGGAAGAACCTGCTCTGCTCCCCTCCAGCACATGCAAATCTGTATTTCTCATTGCAGGCTCTGCAGTTTCCCACTTCTTCCTGCCACGTTTGGTAGCCTGCAAACTCAGCACATGTGGAGGTGTCGGAGTGTGAGTTCATTGGGAATTTTATTGTATCGGGATATATAATGAGTATGGCAGTAAACTGCAAAATATTTTATTTTAAACACCAGAATAAAAAGTGCAGGCTTAAATCCAGGTATATGCCCAAGATGTACATCTTTTTAATTAATGACTGTTTGCAGCAGGCTATTTGTGGTGTTTAGAGGCAGAGATATTCATTTAGAATAGAGATGCATTCACCTAAATGTATTTTTGTTTATTATGTCTGTTTGCCATAGAGATATGGATAAACTATTACACTTGCTCCAGATACTGTATAATAGGGAAGCAATGGAGACTTGAATGCCATATTTTGAGGAGTTCTTTGTAGGTGCAGAGCAGGGCTGCCTCCTACCCCTGGGGAATGAGATTGGGAGGAAGGAAAGAGACTGTGGTGCTTTGGGCTACCTGTTTTCCCTTGCTAGACAGAGATGGCTGTTTTGCCCTTCAGGAGGGTCTCTGACTTGTTGCCATATGCAGGTTTGTAAATGCTGGTTTTGCGTTAGCAGCTCCTGCCTACACCGTGGAGTCACATCATGCTTGTTCATGGGCAAGTGGTGGGGCATGGGCTTTGCTGCTGAGGTTGTCTGTGGAATATGGGATGTGGACTGTGGCTTTGTGCGTGGCATATTTTGTATATAGTGCTTGAACATGTTTTTGATGGTTATGCTATGGAAAAGGCACACCTGGCAATGCGTTAATGACACAGCAAGGGGGGCTTGTCTGCTCTTTGGAAGTCTGGCACATCAGTATGACAGTCGAAGGACAAGCACTTGGGCTTTGGGTTGGAACATATGTTGATTTATTGTGCTCTCTAGCTTGTGTATGATTTGCCATCTATTTTGTGCCTGTGTGCTCACCTGGCAGTGTCTGTTTGGAGCTGTAGCGCAGTATTAGTGAAATGCAGTCCAAGCCTCTGTAGGGAGGCTCTTCATATATCACTGCACTTCCAAAATGAGACTACTGGTGGCTGTGAAAAGGAATTCAAAAAAGCCCAAGGAGGCTCTCAAGACAACAGCTTTGCATAGCTACGGAGCGCTGTACTCGATTCTCTACCTGCTTGCCCTGTGAATTGCTGCTTACCCGGAATGAAGCAGATCTGCAAATATTTCCCCTCACCCTGATTCACCAAAGGAATTCATCAGCAAAAAGGGTCCTTCGCAGTAGGAAGCTTGTGCTGTTTGTAAATGCTTCTTGTAGTAATGTGGAGTAACATCATAAATGGATAAATATAATATGGCTCTTAATAGGAAAATACTTGTTGCTTGGAACTTTCTGGTATGGCCTCTTTTGATATTCATAGTGAACGTAGTTTTTGTGAGATTTATTTTATTTCTGGGCTGCCCGTTGTTTCACCATAGCCCCTGAGGTATCTCAGAGGCTGGCATGAGCTGCTTGACCTGCAGGTGACTTCTGGGGAAGCTGGCAAACCTGTGAATGTCTCTCGTTTCTGCCATTTAAAGACAAAATGATTTCCAGTCGTGTTGCAAAGTAGTGCCCTTCCAATATGGAAAAAAATTATGGAAGCCAGGGTCTGATGGGCATTGGTCTGTAGACTTGGACTAGAGTCAAGAAACTGTCTGGGTGCTCCAGAACTAGTATGTCTTGATGTTAATAATTTGTCGCTGTTGTTTTTTCCCAAAATAGAGCGAGAAGTCCTTTCAGGAACAGTTTTTTAGCTCTCTTTAATCCAGAAGTCATAGTAGAGCTGTTTTTATGACAAGGCATGTCATTGCTTGGTTTTTAATTAGGAAAGGAACCTTGAGTACGCAAGCATAAGTATAGCTTTTGTGTTTAAAATTTACTGGGGAAAGAGAAAAAAACAAATGCACACCACCAAAACCCCTTTTTGGCATAGAGGAGCCATATTGATAAACATGAATTTCTAGTGATGAAAATCAAAATTCTGACCTGTAGTACTCAGCTTTACCTTGCTCTAGTTCACTTGATTATAATTTTTAAAATGATTTGATGCGAAGAATCATACAGTAAGCGTCTTGGGAAGAGGGATGAAAATACACAGTATTCCATCATTTCTGTTTTGTTATTTTATTTGGTACAGGCTTTGTTGATTAAAAGATAGAACTAGAAAGCTCTGCGTAACTTGATAGTTCCTTAAATAGGTGGGCAAGCCTAAGACTTTACTTGCTAGTAAGCCTCCTATCAGTATCGTAGCAATTAGTGACTTCTGGAGTAGTTCTGGGGTACTTATGCTGGGAATTCCTGGAACAGTGTGAAGATGTAAGGTGCATAAATGGCATGGTAAAATGAAGCTACCAGAAGATAAACTGGTAAAGAAGCACTGTTTGTGTAGCAGTTTTTCATATTATATAATAAATGCCATAGAAAACTGCAAAAGAATAAGTATGGAGAAAAATGGCAAGTGTATCAATGAAGCTAGCAAACAGCTGAATACGTGGAATATGTACCATGTTTTATATAAAGCAACTCGCTTAACTTCCCTCTTCCTGCCACCTTGTCCTTTCCTTTCCCCTTCCGATAAATTGCTGAAGAGGCTGCCTTTTTAACTATAATATGTCTGTCAGAGACAGATGCTTTCCACTCTGAAAAGAAGAATTAGTTCAGTGCCTCTAGAAAGCTGATACTCTATAGCTTAGGTCTAAGTTGCCCTAATGGGTTTTATACTACTAGATAGCAGGCTTTCTGCTCTATGACAACTCTACTTTTGAAACTCACTGAACACAGCTAATGGAAATGGATGTAAAGTGTAATGATTGTTAAACTGCAAAGCTTAGAGACAGCACCCTTGAGGGAAAATCCTCCAGATGAACTGAACCTGCAGAACAGTTGCAGGATAAGGAAATTTGTCACATAACCACTAGGATTCTAGATTGAGCCTGACTGACAGAAGACAGGAGCAATCCGTAGCTACCTAAAGTGAAAAACAGAACTTGGCAGCTTAGGAGTGAACCGAAAATATTGCTTGTGTGTGTTATCTTTGAAAGTATCTTACATTATTGCATTGAAAAGAGGCCGATGAAGGGATCGTGTTAAATACCCAAAGCTATTCAAGTAAACAGTGACGCTTTGTTCCATTTTTAAGTGTTTTTTAGTTACTAAAAGAAGATTGTGTGCTCTTCGTTCTTGTGGTGTGCGAGGTGTTCAGCAAGGCTATAATGGATTCTTCCCAATCTTGTATCTGTTTGTTCTTTACTTTATGCTGCTCCTGGGGCCAGAGAGAATGGAAATGTGGGCTAGTCTAAGTCATAAACAAGGAAATTCATGTGCATCCCAGTTGATGTTAAGTGTAGTAAGATGCTGGGCTGAACCTTATGCCCTTGAGCTGCACCATTGCAGAAGCTTGCAGGGAAGTTAGGATTATGTGCTTTGGTTTTGGTGCCTTTTAAGAGAGTGGGGATTTTGGCTTCTTCAAAGGTAACAACTTGTAGGTTGGCATATTGACTTAGAGCATCCTCTAACTATGAAAATTAGGATCAAAATAATTAGAGTTGACTAACAAGCTACAGAAATATTATATGTAAATCTTTCCGTCCAAAACTTTCCCTTTAGACACCTGACACTTTGAATATTATGAAGGTAAAGTTGGATTTAGGTCTCTGTTCTCTGTAAGGAAGTAGGTTGCATTTTTAAGTTACTAGTTGGTTATCTTTGAAAGAGGAGCAAGTTTTGTGCACTCCATAGTGTTCAAAGAGGACTTGTATAATATGGGCAATTCTAGGGTGCTGCCAATTACAAATCATGCTGTTAGCTGATGAGCTCCAAAACTGGACCATGACTTGAATATAAATATAAACGGATATATATACTGTTGATACCTTCTGCAAAGCTGCTCTGTATTTCTCAGAGGCTCTTTATGGCAGCTACCATGATGACTTGGCACTAGTTCTGAAGAGCAGGTGTTGGCTGAAAGGAACTTGGTGCCCTTCAGATTGTTGTTAGTCTTGTGGTTTTTTTATTTTTTTTTGCATTTTAGTATATACTTCTGTTTGAGAAGAGGCTTAAGAAATAGGGTTCTTTATCTCAAATTGAAACTATCCTATATGAAATCTCAACACTTTTATATGCTCTACATACTTGAATATGTTTCTGTGAAATGAATCTTCTCAATAAAATAGCTTCTTTTTACTGCTGTTTCAATGTGCAAAGCATCTTCTGCAATATGTTTAACTCCCCAGTAGCAATTCAGCTTAGTTAATATACCATAAGTGTAGAACTTATTAAATCTGTGAAATGACTGCTCACCCAAAAATAATCTCACTAAAGAAACACTGATAAAATCTGTTAACATATCCTAATAAAAGGATATAATGGCTTTAGAAAGTTTTAAAGAAATGCTATGGAACTGTAGAACATGTCACAGAATTTTTTATTGCCCTTTGGTGAACAAGGTATGAGGGCAGTTTCTTTCAAGCACTAGCTGTGATGTGCAAGACCCTGCACAGTTTGAGAGCTGCTTTCTTCGAAAGGCATATGACTGGTACATACATGTTTTGGCGTTCAGTTGAACTTGACTTTTCTAGCACTCTTGCACAGCGTTACAAGGTCCTTTGGGACTACTGAGCTCACATGTGCCCCATGACATGAGCTTCTCCCTCCTGCACTCCCATGTTACTAGTGTTCAGATGGGCTGTGAAAGTTAAGTAGGTGCCTGTTCTTACCAGTGTGTTGTAGGGCCGGAGGTGGAACAAGTGGGTTGTGGTGCCATGGTTTTCAGTATTCCTGCTTTCAGGACATGGTTTGTACGCTCGCTCCAAGGTAACTGGAGCATGATGCAAGGATAAGCATGTCTGCATACCTAAAAGTGACTAAAATTATATAAAGAGAAAGCAATAAAATATCACAATCCTAATTAAGATTTTGTTTTAGCTTGTAGGGTTTTTTTACCCTTCCTGCCTTTATTAATGCCTTAATAAAGCTATGTAGAAAAGTCTCACTGAATGGTTTGCTACTCTTTAGCCTGGGATACAGAGGCATCACTCTTTCTCTGTTCTTATCTGCCTCGTTCCCAGAGTTGGGCACTAGGATACTGCTTATTATTGCAAGGAATGAAATTTTTCCCCGCCAAACAAGTATTTTGGAAACATGTATACCTTAATTGGCACACTTTCCTCCTCACCTCTGCAACATTTTGGAAGTTTTTTGATCATTTTTGACATTTTGAGATGCTGGTTGTTGTTTTTGCTGTTGTTTTAGACAGACCCTGTGCCATAAACATTATTGATCCGTGTACTCCGTAGACATTGCTGAAATGCATTTGCTTTCTGTGCTCTGTACGGTTGTTTCGCTTGCTGGATTCAGAAAGAATGATGAAATACAGAACTCCCTGTTCTCTTCTGTTCTAGGGACTCTTAGAGTGTTTGTTAGGGAAGAATGCTAATGCATTTTTCCTTCATGAAAGGAGAAAGGTAGGATTTTAATATCTAGTGGAGACCATGAGACACGTCATGGCAACAAGGAGGGGCTCTCAGTGTCAAGCTCAAGACAAATGGAAGAAGAAAGCAGATGGGGCCAGTAATTAGCAGCCCCATAATTGTGTATTTCTAATATTTTCATAGGGGCGTATGTAAAATACAGTGGGAATTCATTTCATCCAAGGAGAGCTTGGACATGGAGGAACAATGATGTGGCTCTAAATCTTTCTAATTTTCCCACTCTGTTCATCCCTTCCTGTGGAGAATCAGACTACTCAGGCTAGATTGCTAGTACCAGACTTGATAAAAGGTAGTATTTTACATTACCTTACCTTAATGGAAGGGTTTAAATGAAGGGGCAGGATTGTGTGTATGATTTTGCCTTTAAACATGGAAACTCTGATGACTTGCCAGTTGCAGTGCTGTATGATGAAAGATAATAAGCTGGGTTACACTTACATGGACTGACGCTAGCTCTATTTTGATTATGAAAGAACATGGTTAAAAACCTCAGTGATATCAGTTAATAAGGTCATCATGAGTGGAAATAGTGCTTAACCATCACCTTGGCTTCTCTCAAGTTTTGTGTAAATAGAAAATGTGTGATCTGATCCTTTGATTTAAACATGTCTGTGATTAGCTTTCTAGCTTCCTGTTACAAAATTGTGGTTGCAGTAATTAGCATGAAATGATGCAGAAAATTGTTGACCAGATTTAACAAAATAATTACATAAATGTCTTACAGCAGCTAAATTATCTCTTTTCCTTGGAAGAAAACTTCAATTTTGGTTCGCATCTTAATCTAAGACGTCTAAGTAAGGTTGTAAAGATGGAGGAAATCCTATGTACCTATTAATGTTTTATTTAAAGCCACATGTATCTTGCATTTTTTCCACATACCAAACTGAAGGAAGGAAGGTGATGCTTTCTCTTAATTCCTAAGAGACTGAAGGATATAGAAGTTTTTCAGAAGACTGATATCTTTTTATTTTGGGTAGTAGATGCAGGATTCTAGAAATATTTCAGATAGATGACAGCACTTTTTCTGGAAATCTTATAATCAAAGAACACATGAGGGGGAAAAAAAGAAAGAAAAGGGATTATACTTCACAAGTAAAACAATCATTCTGTGAAACTGTCTTCCAGTTTCCCATGAGAGAACACAGCAGAAGATAACGTTTAGAGGTTTCCTTCCATTTATTGATAAAGGGCTGAAAAGGTTTCTGGACAGTGTTGTAAGGTGGCTATCCACAGTTCTGACTTAATGATGAGACTTTAGTGGTGGGATCTTATAAGAAAAGCAAAAGGTAGCTGTTGAACATGGCACTTCTACTTTCTGCTTCTTGGCACACTTGTTCATTCCAACTCTCCATCTGTGAACCACTTGGCATGGGATATTTCCATTAGTGTAGACGTGAGAAGATGGGAGAGACGGAGTGGATCCTCCTACACTCTGTGACCTGTTTTGCCCTGAGGCAATTCCCAGTTTCTCCCGCACTCCTCCCTTCCAATTTTGTATGTAAGAACCGAAGGCAAGATGCTCGTGTGCTTGCAGCAGTGGAGGTGGTGAGATTTGAGTTGGTGGTGCAGCCCTAAGTATCTGTTGATCCCCAAATGTGTTGTTTGCCTGCAAAGCTATCACTTGAAGGTACAATCTGTAAATGCATCTGCAGCTTCCTGTTCAGTAGGAGGCATTTATGAGCACAAATGGATGGTATTCCCAAATAACAGGGCTGAAGGAAGTGGGCGTGACGCTCGCACAGCCATCTGCTTAATGGAACGAGTGAGTTCTTCACTAGTGCAGGAAAATAAGCAATTGCTGGGATTTTAAACACCAGTTTTTATTATTTTCATCTCAGTTTTCTTCCAAACAAATTATTTTGAGTCCATTTGAATTACAAATATTTAGAATATTTTTCAGTAACTTATAAATAAAGTTGTATTAAAAATGAAGAAAAAATCAGCTACAAAATATTGCAGTCAGCCCTGACTACATGCATAAACTCTGAAATGAACAATTAAGTAAAAAATGAAATTTATTGTAGGGAAATAAAGAATGCAGCTACAATATCAGACAAATACAGCTATAATAGAAAAAGCTTATCCTGACTGAATTGACTAATCCATACTTATTTATATAGGAAACATAGTTAAGGAACTCAAATTTAATTTATAACTCATAGTACAAATGAATGTGAAAGGACTGCTAAATTTGCTTAAATAAAATCTCTGACACTTCATACATTTTCATCAGAGATAATAAAGAATTTTTCCACCTTTTTAAAGTATAAGGGAAACAAAGTGATTTTCAAATATATTCGTATTTAAAGTTTTCTACACTACCAGCATTTTAGCTTATAATCTTCATTTAAATTGTGGTATAGAAATAAAATTTATCCACAGTTTAAGTGAAATTTGTAGGGGAATGTTACTGTGTCATTGTAATTCTGTTCTTTGAATGAAAAAAGTGTAATTCTGTTTGGGATGTTGAAGACTGTGTGTGGATGAGGGGGTGCGGAGGCATCCTGAATTCTTTGAGAATATTTTGAGCAGAAGTTTGCATACATGTGTTTGCCAAGACAATTGAAATAAAACATTACAGGATTCATTGGCTGTATTTTGTAGTATGAGAAACTCACAGTTAAAGTCATAGAATAATTGTAATCCAAATGAGAAATACCTGAAATTGCTGTGAAGATGAACGTAGTCCGACAATAATTGATCTCTCATAGCAATTTTCACTATAACTCTTGTAACCACCAGGAGGAAGAAGAGATTTAGCACCAGCGATTGCATCTCTATAGAATATGTAAATGTGAAATAGTTAGTCGGTCCCTCGTCACAGAAAAACTCTATTTATGAATTACTAATGTGATTGATTTTTGTTTCCAAGTACTAAAAATCCAGTAAATATATTTTCTAAGTCCATAAACAAATATCTTTGCTTGCCCTGCTTCTGCTTTACTGATGTTTCCCTGAAACCTGTCCCTTCCATCATTTCCACCCAAAACTAAACCCTATAAAAATTTTGGAAGGAGAGAATCTTTTCTGCAGCCCTGCTGAGGTATAACAGGGTATGTGGATTTAGATATGAAGCTAGACCATCTTTCTGTTCCTTTTCACAAACAGATAGCGCTTAGGTCAGGGGATTCTTTTCAGTTTGTCTGTCCTTTCTTCTTACTACATTACAGATTTTCTCATGAAAAGGAATGAAATAAGTTTCCCAGGGAATGAACACCACTACTTTCAGTTTTCCTGTTGATTGCTGATGTGTTTGTCACGAAAATGGTTATAGGGAAAAGTGTATGATCCCTTTGACACTTTTGTATTTTTATTTCTCACTTAGATTGAAATGTCAGATATCTGCAAATGGTATTGTGCTAATAATTAAATCATTTTTATATAATATATATATACACACACACAGCCATGGCTGCATAGCCTTGTCAGTAAAAACAATTATTTATTCTCTGTCTTCATCTCTAGAGCAGGCTAATGTTGTTCAAAATTAGCACTGGATTTTTTTCTTTGATATTGTTATATATTTAATTGTTTTTCATTAGGGCCTATTTCATTCTTTTATTTTCCCTTTCTTTTAGTTTAGTTATTATGTCATTAGTTTCTACTTGTTTTATGCAAGTTAAATTATCAAATCGTATAAAGATTTAAAACTTCAAATTAAACCCCATAATTTATCCATTGTGAAGTTTTGCCCTATTTAAAATTTGAATAGAAAGAATCACAGATGTACAAAATCACAAATTTCAGTTCTGGTTTCATTAATATATAGCTACTGGAAATACGGGTATCAGTTTATAGATAGTATTACATACTGCAGTGATGTGAAAGTCAGCATAGCCAAAGACTGATCAGGCTGTCAATCAAAAAGGGTTGACTAATGAGTTTTAAATTTGTCTGTCTCTTCAGTTGAAGTCAAATCTTAGGAATGTACTGGAAAAAGAGAGAGAGAGACGGGCAGAGAGAGAGAGACCATGTGAATGAGGACTGTGAAAAATATCCTTCTGGTAATCAGTCAGTGTGGCTACATATGATGCTGATGGGGATTGAGTATTTAAAAAGATATTGATGTTGATATTACATGATGATGTTCATTTGAAGCTTGAAGGGTAAGTAGTGACCTTATCAAGAGCTTGGCATTCATTTAGTCTACCCTAGGTATCGGAAAGATGCCTAAATGTGTGTTAATTTTTCTGGCAGTGTGGAGAAACAGGCAAGTCTCCAAGGCTGATGCTGTCTCACCACAGATGCTCAAGACAGGTCAGAGGACGTTCATGGAAATCTTGGTATTTAAGGCATTCTCGGGATCCTGAGCCCCTTTTGGCATTTGCTGACCACAGCTGACCAGTCAGAGCCAACGGGATGTGTCCATCAGGTTTCCTCTTTGGGGCTTTCTGATAGATTGGAAAAATTAGGGCTTAAGATGATTATTAAAGAGGTATGTGGTAATGCAAGTAACTGAGTAGCTTTAATTTAAAGCAATGAAATATTTCTTTGCAGTATATCAAGTAAGCATTCATTGCTATTGTCTATTATGCATCTAATGGGAATCTCCTAATTAAGAGATTCCTGAATTTCCTTATCCAGGTGCTGAGCATGCAGTTAAGTCTTAATCATTCCCAGTCGATTCAGGCCACGTAATTCAGTATTATGTTTGGAAGTTCAGAGTAGCACGTCATTCAGCAATACATTTTCTGCCCCTTATATAAGAACTGAATGATATATTTAAGTGATGACCCCATAAAAGCATATTGCACCTGCAGACGGTGTTCAGTTGCATGTGTAGGTCGCTGCTGATGTGAGAGTGACAAACAGGTGACAGGAACAGGCACCAGGGCCCAAAACAAAGGCTGATTCCAGTAAGTTTTCAGTTGTGTTGTAACTGATCACAGTTGAGACAGAAGTGCTTCCTGGTCTTTCAAAGCTACAAAGCTGATCTCTGCCTGGTGTGCCTTGGCCTCTGCTTTTGCAGCACTGTGTAGCCTACAGAAAGCTTTTTGAACATAGATTTCAAGTACCAGAAAGAGATTTTATTGTTTCAACCACAGTAGAACTAGTAGAATTGCACCAACTGCAGAGCTAGCAAGATGCTCAACAATTTGACTTGAGTAGGTAAGTTTGATCTCTTTTTAGATGTTTCTATTTGCCCGTGAGCCTGTGCATGCAGATATATAGACAAGTATGGAATTTGGAATTGGTGAATGACTTCTGCTTACTCGCAAAGTGAGCAAATTTAGTCTTGTGGAGCTAGCTGATTTTCTTGCATTCTGATGATCATATTTTTAGGAGATGATAGATGAGGGCTGATTTCCTGATGTGCCATTTGACTTAGTTAAGCTTACTTTTGAGAACTAACTTATCCATTAGTGAGAAATTTAATTTTTGCTGCTTTGACATTTTTCAAGTTTTTCAATTTTCAAACACACATTTTTCATACATTCCCGCATAGCCGAAGATCAGGCACACAGAAGAAGTGCATTGGAGGGGAATGCATTTACCTCCTTTCCTGCAGATCATATCCTGCAAGATATGATCTGCAGTAACTGTCTCATCATCAGCACATTTGTTTCATGTTGAGATTTCTATTGACCCTCCACTGAAGCTTTGTTTACAGCGGGAGCTTTCAGCTCCCTGTTTGGTTCTGCCATATGGGACAGGCCCTGCAAACAGAGAAGATTGCTTAGGTCTCAGACAGGTCTGAGCAGGAAAGGCATTAATGCCAGCACACTGCCAACAGCTAAAAGCACTTGGATAGTTTATGCTTCGGAAGCATCCCATTTTCTGAATTTACTGCATGGGCTCCCTGTTTATTTCTTTTTTTTTTTTTTTTTTTCCTTCCTTTGTTGCTGCAGCGTTTTATTTCTCTTTCTGGCTTTTCTTGTCACAGTCAAATTCCTTTGTGAGGATCAGACAACTGCTGTCAGATTTATCTTTTTCTGCAGCTGATTTTAATTCAACGACGAACAGGTTTTGAGTGAAGCTGTATGGTCCAATGGTAGAAAATAGACGCTTTGACAAAGATTGCTCTGTTTTTCCTTAAGCCTTGATTTAAGGGCTGGAAAGAGTTAGATTCTGACTGACCTTCTTTTATGCCTTTATTGTATGGTTTGCAGCACTTAAACTTTTATTACCTTGGTGTGATGTCAGTGTGCTTCAGGGAGGAAATACTTTAACTCTGTGTCTGGATTCTGGATGGAGAAGCTCTGCCTAAAATGAGCTTCATTTCAAAGGAAGTGAGCAGAGCGTCGTACTGGCTCCGGTAGCTGTTGAGCCAAATCTCCAGTACTTGACTGCCCTCGTGCCAACTCACCCACCCTGTAAAAAAGGGGAGAAGATGGGCACTGCTGATGTAAGGGGAAGGTGGTACCATGAGTGAGGAGAGGGACTCTAAAGGCAGCAGGCCCTGTGGGAGGAAAAAAAAAAAGAACAAGTTGTTCAAGTTGCATGAAACCGAGCCAGGAGTTTTACAGCCTGGGCTCTGCTTGGTGTGTCTTCCTCTAGAGGACTGAGAGATTGGTGCTAGTCCTATCGCTATCCCTAGCTAGTCCTCTTGTATCCCATTCCTTGCCCTCAATGTCAGGAGCTAGTCTCTTGGTTAGAGGTAGTCAGAGTTGAGGTTAATCGTTTCAGTGAAATGAGGAGCCCTTCAGCCCTTTGATGCCTGCCCCACGAGGAGGTCGCTGGAGGGCAGCTCCTTGCTTTGAGTGGCCGAGAAGCTCAAGGGACCATGAGAAGGTAGCCAGGTTGTGCTGCCACCAGGGCTCCAAGGTGGCCGGGAGCTCTGGAGTTCTCAGTGTGACTTCTCTACCCAACGTGGCTGTGGAGTTTGACCAAGGGTAAAATTTGTATGCAGTGAGCAAATATAGAACGGGAAGGAATCAGAGCAGCTTTTGGAATGATGCCTCCCATGTGTCTTGGGTTTTCTTTGGTAAGAAGATAATTCTTGAAATCTGATAAACTTAGTATTTTTAAAATGTTTGAACTCCCTAGAAGCTGTTAAAGAAGTTAAATTACCATATGGGAGGCCTTCTCCTAGACTGGGAGAGTATCCGGAGGGAAGGATTGCCTTGTACTGATTCCCATTCTTAGGATGAGTTTTGGTTTTGATTTGTGTTTTTTTTTCCTTCAGTGCATCTACTACTAGCTTTTTCAAGAGAAAGATGAAAAATATTGGATTAAAATGACAGATTTGAGCTCTAACTTAATAAGGCCGTTATTATGATTTAGGTAAATGAAGCACTCCAAATCTTGCCTTGTCTAATTTTGTCCAAAATAAATTTCTCCTGTCTTAGATTAAGAATGGTAGACTTAGAAAACTCAACGTTTATTAAGGAGCGTTCTCTCACTGAGAGAGACTATTCCAAAAATAGTTCTTTTAATTGTAGAAACTGAAAATACAGCAGCAGCAGTAGTAATTAATATCATCTCAGTTTGAACATCACACTGAAGCAGAATGTAATTTAAGACATTTCAGGCACTGTTAATTTTCATTTACTGGCAATTTTTACAAGCATCATTGTAACTTGTTTTGAGGCTAGCTTTGAAGAATCTAAATAGTTTGCAGTTTTCAGATTTATTATGCATTCGAGCCGCTATTCAAATAGCTCTTTCAAAGACTTTAAGGCTGGTTTGAATGTTATGCTCATATAAATTGTTTCTAATCCCTATTGTTAAGAAATAGTTGTTGTGTTTTTAAAGGCTGAGTTACAGTTTTTAAAATGGGTTAGGAGGTCATCTAGCCTTTTTTTTCCTTTTTTTTTTTCCCCCTGAAGAAGTTGTAATAACTTCTAACCTAGCTGAAGAGACTAATGAATTAAAATTGTAACAGCTGACTGTGTTGTGTGGGCAGCTGCCTGTTGCCTGTGCTGGTGGTAATCCCTGCGGGGACTAATTTATTTTGAAAGTGGCAGCTAGCTGGGAAAGCTGACTTGGACTAGATAGACTATTTCAAGAATTCACTTTTGCTTTAATGGATCCTACTACATGTTAAAAAGGATTTTAGAGAAGTAATAACAGGGCATCACTAATGTGAAAGCTCCATCTGTGTGAGTGCTGATTAAGCGCTGTAGTATTTGCAACAGGAAATAAAAGGCGACTTTAAGGGTGGTTGTGCAAAATTGTGTGCACATGAATATTTTGTGTGCAAATCGAGGCCTGTTGCTCCAGTGTGCTCACTGATGGTGACTTTCATTCACCATGAACACGCTTCAGTAGTGCTGCTTTAGAGAGCAGGTTGCAGAAATGGGTGCTGGGTTCTCGCACTGAACTTGCAGGTGCTGTAAAAATGGGCCAGGGGCTCAACTCTTAGCAGATACTTCAAACCTACTGCTGAGACCCACTAGCCTTTATGCCATGCAAGCAAAACACAAGCTGTAGATATCTCTGTCCCTCTGATGGTGGAGCTAGAAAGGTCTGAGCCCATGAATATGTGCAGTTTTAGGTCCCAAGCCAAGACAATCTGGTGCAGGAGAGTCGTACAGCCTGTTTTAAAGTAAAAATACATTTGTTGACTTCATGCCAGAAGGTCTCTCTTCTGGAATTATAAGCTTGTGGAATAGATAGATAGCTATTGTCAGTGCATCCACGTTAGAGCTGCATTAGATGTACCTCAGTATGTCTAATAGCATCTCACTGGTACTGAATGATGTACGGGAAGTACAGAAGGTCACAGTAGGAATTTCTGAAATGAAGGGCAGCTTGTATAAAGAATAGGTACTCACTGTGAACAAAAACAAAAATAGCTTTAATTAAACTCTTTTATTTTCCTGTTCCTTCTTTCCTCTTCCCTTTTTCCCTTCCTTTTTTGTATAAGGTTCAGTTTGTGAGTGGCATTTTTATTCCAGTGCAGCTTTTCAAGCCCTGCTACCTTTGGACA
Source organism: Nothoprocta perdicaria (assembly GCF_003342845.1). Taxonomy (NCBI): domain Eukaryota; kingdom Metazoa; phylum Chordata; class Aves; order Tinamiformes; family Tinamidae; genus Nothoprocta; species Nothoprocta perdicaria. The sequence continues at coordinate 908,310 of NW_020455766.1, forward strand.
CACATACCATCTCTTTCATAACAGCAGAGCAAATGGTTTGAGATGAAAGCAGCCTGCATGGGAAGATGTGCTGCTTTTCCTCTGGCACTATGGCAGTGTGGCATCTCCTGATATATTCTGGAGAAGATGAATATCTGCTATTGAATATGTCAGAGTGAGTTGGAATTTTTCAGTAATGTGTTTCCTTCCTTCTCAATATATAGGGATGAACTTGATTGAGAAGGATTGTATTTTATCCTTGGATGTGTTGTCCTTTTTTAGGTCATGAACTAACAATGACAGTAGTAGGCTGTATGAAGTAAACATTTAGGATCATTGCTGGATTATTGAGGAAAGAATTTTATGGAGAAAACTTCACATATGTCAAATTTCCTGCAGCTCTTTTGAGCTCCTATAGGCATGTTAGAAAATGCTTTGATAAAATGCCAGTGACTTTGAAATATTAAAAAGCAGGAAATATCAGTTACTGCCTTTCAAATGCTGTGGTGGTAATTTAATTATAAAAGACCCATATTGGGTATAAAATGGGAGTGCTTTCATATAAGAGCATTCAGAAAATCCCTACCTGTTCCACTCGCTGCATGTGTTGGGACACAGGGTAGAGCCTGGCACAGGGGCTGAGGGGGCAGCGTGTACCAGGGGCAGGAGGCCTTGGCACCATAGGAAGGGCTTTCGAGACAGAACTATGTGTGTGGTCAGGCTGTAGGGGGCAAATGTACCTCTGCACCATTGAGATGTGGCTCAGAGGTGAGGCAAAAGCCCTCGAAACATCTATGATGGACCTGGAGGTGAAAACAACTTCTTCATTTTGCTTGCACTGGCCTTTTTCTCAAGGGAGGAATGGAAAAGGGCTTCCTCACTGGCTCTTCTTCCTGAGGTTACTTCTGCCTGCAGGTACATATGAAGCAGGTTACGAGTATATAACCTTATTGTGGAAAGATCTGTTGTGCTGTTTGTGTTTGTATCGCGTGCTGCCGTTCTTAGCTTGTGAATACAGAACTGCTGGTGTTCCCTTTTGCCATCAAGATGGACAATTTGGTGAAATACCCATACTTAGGCTATGATATGCATTCATCATAAGCCAAAGAACTTCTCTGCCATTGTGTTTCATCTCCAGGGCAGCTGTTCTGGTGAGGGTACTACTTAAAACAGTAATGTAAATGTCTGCTTAGAGAAGCACTGCACCTACATTTCTCATGTAGTATTAGTTGGCAGATAAAAACTGTTTGAGCTATTTTGTAAATTCAATGGTGACAAAGATATACCTCAGGCTCGTGTACTGAACAAAATTGGTCAGCTTGAGCCTTCTGGTTTAAAAACCAGATAATGATGATCTTAGTTCAAATGTTTTAAATTATGTAGTAGAAAAAGCCAGATGGTTCCTCATATAGTTGGCTCTTAATTGACATCCTCAGTGGTAGTGACAGGATATGCCAACATTTATGATGGATGTAGAAGTTGTTAAAAATTTCTTTGGGTGAGAATCTGGAAAATCTACATTTGATTACATTGTAGGGAATAACATCTGCTTTGTCTGCCTGTTTTTAACAACAGGTGCCAACTCTGGTTTATTGTGATGCAGATTTCCTGGGGAGACCGGATGTGTTGATCCAGACATGTTCTCCTCCGCCTCCTCTCCCTTTCTTTCTCTTCAGAATAAGTAGCTTTCCATAAAAGAAGCTTTGCTTGGAGGAAGGCAGCAACTGGGTATGCAGGGTCCACCAGAGCCAGGTCTTGCTGCAGTCATTGAGCAGGGCCCAAAGGGTGCTGAAGAGCTGGTCAGTGCAGAGCCTCAGAGTGGTGTTAAACCTCCTGTGTCGTTCTCCTCGCCTCCTCTTAAATTAGCAGTCGTTACCTCCCTCTTGGAACTTGTGCTCTGCTGAAGGAACGTGCAGGATTGTGAAGGCAGCTCTTCAGCACTGCTTGGGATCATCTTCTGGAAAAACTGGTTGTGTCTGTTAGTATGTCAATAGCAGAGGTTGGCAGCTGTGCAGTATTTATTCAGTGTTGACAAGGCATTCTGCTCAAGTTAAATAGCATCTCCCTGTGGTTTGGACTCCTGTCTGTGGTATATGTGCTATATAGCTCAGGTGCTGCTTTCAGTCCTTGCGCCTGGTTCCCTTCTCCCTTATCCACAGGAGAATGAGCTTCTGTTTAATGACACTTTCTCTTTGCTTTTTATAAAAGAGAAAGGAGCCTTTCTTCAGGAAAGTGAATTTGCTTTCAGTGATGCCATGTGGCTTTGAGGAAAGCACAGAGATGCCCCTGCAAAAGGTAGGACAAAAAATCCTATGTTTGATAGGTAGTACAGTTGATATTCTATGTATGGCCAATAAAATCTCCCACGAGGGCCTTCCCAGGGCTTGTCCAGAGCATCTCTGAAATACATGAGTTTCTGGATTGGTATCTAACTAGGACCAGATTTAATAGGAAGAGTTTTGTAACCCCAAAGCAAAAAAGTGATTCCTGGTATGGAAATGCTGAGGAATGTGGTAAGGGAGAGACCCATGTGCTATTCAGATTCACCGTAATCTAGAAGGGTAATTTACTCTTCTCATCTCTCAGGGCTCTTTAGTAAAGAAAAAAACGACCACCTCCAGCTAAGGTAGCTGGAGCACTAGATTCCTTGGAAGACTTCAGTGTTGAGAGCTACGCGTTGGCTTGGCTGTGAGCCTGTCAAATTATTCAAAAGGCAGCTGTCCCAGTGAATGTAATCAAAATGTCCTGGGAGAAAGTGGTCGTAGAGAAAGCAAAATTATCGTATAGGGCTGTGTCAAAAGATATACTGCAGACGTGGCTATAATTATGTGGCAGTTCTGGGCTGCAAGCTGTCATAATAAGGATGCTTTGCAACGTAATTTTGTCGGGAAATAAGAGTTTGCACCAAATAAATCACCAACTTTTGAGGCCTAATATATGTAATTGAAACCTGTTAAATTTGTTTTTCCTCATTCGCAGCAGCACTAGCAGCAAGCAAAACAGTGCTTGTGTCATTAAAGCTTCCCAGACACGGTCTGTGCCAGAGCCTACACAGACACTGCCATTAAGGCTCCCTGCGAGACTGCTCTGAGAGGCAGAAAATGTGCCACATTTTCCGGATGTCCTCGTGAGGCCGAATGTAGAATTAGACTTATTGTTTGGAAGCAAAGCATGCACACAATAAGCCAATAAATAGTAGGCAACAACTGTGAGACCGACTCCTGCAAAATGTATGTATCATTCACTGTTTTCCCATTTTGTATTTAATGCCATGCTGTTCCCTTGGCAGGGGCTGGTCACAGGTTAGTTATTAAATTCCGATGAAGAAAAAGTGCTTTTTAGTTTCTCAGTTGTGGGTGGTTCCCACCTGAGAAGTCTTAACTCTCTTTCTCCTTTTCTCCTCTCCCCTGGTGTATAGGCTACACTGCAGTGCAATGCAAACTAAACTCTATGCTACCTAAAATCCATATATTTTTCCCCTTAAACTTTTCTGGAGCACCTAGGCAGTTTTGTTTCTGAGAGAAGTTAAGGCAAGCTTCAACTAAAAAAGAATCCCAGCTTATGCGAAAGGCATATTTTTCTTGCAGGCTGTTGAAGGGCTCTGAAATGCTTTTAAAAGACTTTGGAAGCCTTTGAACTTGAAATGAAACCTGGAATTTATTTTTCCCCCGATTTAGCCCTGCTGTAATTGGCAGTGCATCGGGCAGCGTCTGAGCCTTGCTCGGAGGGGAGGTTCTGGGCTTCGTTTCGGAGGCCGCGCGCTCAGCGGCGCTCCAGCTCGCGCTGGGGTTGCCTGTTTGATCTGTGCCTCAATTTAAGTTTGTGTGAGGGGCTGCTGTTAATAACTAGAGGGGAGGCAATCGCGTGCGGATGGTTCAGGGAAGTATTTTTAGCTGGGGCTGTGAGATGGTTTCCGAATTTTGTTCCCATTTCGGAAGGGCGCTCGCTGTGTGTTAACCGCCCGCCTTGGCCATGGTGCTTCCGAAGGGCTGAAAACCAGGTTTGCTTTGGCCGCTTAAAAGGGGACAGTGTCTCTGCTGCTCTTGTCCTGTGGCTTGAGGTAAAATATTTTGCACGGTGCCAAATGTTGTAACATGTAAATGATGCCAGTAAATGATCTGAGAGTACAAAACGGTGGAAGAAAACGCTGTTATCTTGAGGTGAAATCTGGGCTAGTGGTGGGCTTCGTAGTGATCACTCCTGGTGTCTGCAGTGCAGGGACCTGAGACTTGCATAAAATATTTTTTTATTTCTAGTCTTTTAGCGGGAGGCCGTTTGATACGGGTTAGTGGGCAAAGGTAGTTTTGAGGGTCTGGCCTACTTAAAACCACAAATTCAAAGACATGGATGAGGTACTGGCTCTGCTGCAGTTGCCTGCTCCCTTTTCCCTGCTGTATCTGCCCATGTGCCGAGATGCCTGTGTCTGTGGTAGAGTTGGACACAACTGCTTGTCATGTATCTCCTGTGGTTCACGAGCCTGAAAGGAGTGACGGGGCTGCTCAGCCTCATAGGGCACTGAGAGCTTGAAGAAGTCAGGAGGGCTGCGCCTGCCCTTCCCTGCTGGCCTTTCCCCATTGAGTAGAAGTCCTCAAGGATGGAGGGAAAAAGAAGCACTTTCATGCTAGTGCATCTCATCGGTCAATTCCGTAATGGTTCATAATTTTGGAGGTGATCTAAGCTGGTAAGAAGAGGTGAAGCTGTCTTGGACATTTGAACGTAATGCATGTTGCACAGCCGGAGAGCCAGGTGCCTGGTCTGGCACTGCTACCTCTCCTGGTGAGGTGGTGCCTCTGGGACAGGCAATTTCTGTGTTTCCAGTGGATTGTATTGATGGGATTCCCTTGTCTGGAAGGTGATGAGGGAATTTTTCACCTCTCCTATGCTCTTGGCAAGAGCAGTGCCCCATCCAGTGTCTGTGCTTGGAGATGCTTTCTTGGGAGCCTCCAAATGAGTGATGGAGCTGAGGGAAGGGAGAGGAAGAGGGTTCTTCTGTGGCCAACGTAGATGATTTGCTGAGTGAGTTTGTTGGCAATTTGACCCCTCTATCATAGGGAGAGGAGAAAAGTAAAGGAGGGGGGAAAAGAAAGAGGAGAAAACAGGGAATACAATTATTAGATAATTGGCAAATAATAAAAAAGAGCTAAAAGAATTGAACCCCCCCACACACTTCTCAATAGTCTGCGAACACAAGCAGTGACTCTTGAGCAGTTTTGCTATTACATTGTCCCAGGTGGCATAAACTGTGCCACTTAGATGTCTTGGAGCCCAAACTTGTCATTTGTTTGGCTACAGTTCACTTGTTGCAGGCATTTGTGTCAGCAGCTCTGGAGAAATGATAAATAAGAGTTTAGAGTTTGCATATTCATAGAATTGCTATCTAATCTGCCTCCTCTACAGGGTGCAGAGGAAGTTAGAATAATGAAAATGTCTGTGAATAAGCTCACTTTGAAACCATAGAGGTTTTCTGGTATGAAAACAAATGCATGCTTCCAAAAGGCCATATTGTTGGATGAAAAATGAGAAAGGTTTTCCGCATCAGCCTTTTGATTTCTTCAATCTAAGCCATTAAATTGGGTTTTTTTTAGAATAAATGCAAAAGAGCATGAGCGTTACAGATATTAGCATTCTATTATCTGTCTTATTTGAAATGTGTCCCTACCAGTTTACAAACAGAAGACTGGAACCTCTCTGTTTGTGAATATCTGAATACTTCAATGGGCTTCAGTTTGTATTTCCACCTTCAATAGGGTTTGAAGAAAAAAAAATTAATGAATTCCCTCCTTCCTCCCTCCTTTAAACATGATCTCTCTTGCTCTCAAACAATCATCCACTTTGGAAAAGTTTTTCTATTTGGGAAAACCTCATTATTGATATAATGGAAATGTACCACAGCAGTGTTATAAATGATATGACTGTTCTAAAATAGGTTTGATATTGCTGAAAAGGTATATAACAAGTAGATTTACTGGTTGCATATCTCTGAATAAAAATGAAAACAAGAAAAATGTTGTGACTGAATTCATTTAGTAGTTTTACAACCTTTCAGGTCTATTTTTAAAAGTAGTTTAAAATATAGAATCCACATAAAGCTTATCTATTGTATCTTATAAAATCATAGTTCATTGTGATTATGTTACATATGGTTATGAAAGCTCTCATCTCCTGTCTGTCAAGCTTTTTAACCTGAGTACATATATTTGCATGTGATCTTTAAACTACACTGTTCAAAAGCAGCATGAATGAAGTAGCAATATAACCAGTCATGGGGGCATCTGGTTGTAGCCTAATTGGGAGGATTATTTGACAAAAATGGCCATGAATAAGAAGTAGAGCAAGTTTCAGTTAAACCTTCTGGGAAAAGCTCCTCAGAACTTTGGGGCAGTCTGAATCCAGAATTGGAGCCCAGTTTTCTCTTTGCTTCCAATGAGCTAAATGTAAGCTGCCAGTGGAAGCCCTTTTAATAGAAGTGAAAATTATAATCAAGAGTTAAGTTTAAGTATTGCAGAAGTCGTTGCTTGCAGTTTGTCTTTCGTAATGCCAGTAAATTGTAATTTTTTTCCCCATCACTTTGATTATACAATAATAGCATGGATAATTGTGACTTAAATTTTAAGCACTTTCCTGAAGTGGTGAATAAAATTTCTCCCTTTGTATGTTTAACAAGCGATGTAGGTGGGGGAGAAAAACACAGGAGATGAAGGATCTTTTTTTTATATATATTAAAAAACATAGAATACATGATATTGATAAAGTACTTTCCCAAGACATCTAATTCTGAAATAATTCCATGGTGTCTCCAGAAAAACAAGCAATCTCAAAACAGGAAGATCTGAAAGCAGAAAGTTATAGAACTTATTGAACGAATATTTTACCTTCGGGAGGAATTAAGTGCTTGGAGAAATGTATTGAGTGATCAAGAGGTGTTTGAAAGATTTTTGCTGACAAAGCAAAGGCATCACGGAGACAATAACTGGAGGGGCTTGTTGGCACTTTCTGTAGTGCTCTAGAGCAACTGTAGGAAGTAAATCAGTTTATGAACAAGGTCTGCAAGAGAGAATTGAAACTGCTTGGAGATATTAACTGTACAACTATTGACGGAGTGTGTGGTGTAAAACTTCTAAAGGGGTGGATTTTTTTCAAAGCATGAAAGCATAATTCTGTGTGCAATGTGCTAGAGAGTGACACAATCTATTTTGGCCCTAACCTTTGTAAATGAGCCTATAGTGATAGACGGTGTTGAAACTGTGTCTGTCTAGGCTTTTTCTGCTTCAGATGTCGTTATATTTGATTCTGTCATGAAAGCACACTTTTGAGGAATAGCACAAGCAGGGATTTTGCCTAAAGGAAAGCTGACTTTGAGTAAATGCAAAATGCCCTAGGGATTTTTTTCATTGAACTTCTGTGATGTGTTGGAAATAGACATAAATATGCTTTTTAAAATAGAGAAATAGGTAGGTCCAAGAAAACATGAATACATTTCTTTTTTTTTTTCTGTTCTCCATCGGGGGAAAAAACCCAGCAATGATGAAGATTTATGCATTTATGCATTTGAATGGTACTCTAAACCTTAGAATTCTTTTCCAACTTCTGAATAATCTGGATCATTGAGATGATAGGTTAATAGAGAAAAGGATACTCCTATAAGCATATCTACAAAAGATTGTTATAACACATGGTCAGCATTTGGGAACAAGTGTTTCAAAAAAAAAAGATTTCTTTTTAAGCAGTTTTTGCTTTTTTGTATGTGAAGCAGAGCAGCAAAGAAACGAAAGCAATTGGTTATTTGAAGTCTATATCTCAAGGCTTAATTCAGAAAAATATATATCCTTATTTTCTTAGCTAACTTTCTGTAAAAGCTGAATAATGTGCTGAATCATCTGATTCGAGCAATGCTCATGTAAACAAACTAGACTTGAGTTGTCAAAATGTACACAAAATCACTTTTTTCTCCTCAACAGTTCATAAGATTGGGCAATTTAGACTGATTGGCTTCAGCCTTAATTGCTCCCCTTCCCTTTTTCAAATTCTTGTTAATTATGCTTTAAAATCAGTAGCGTGTAGCATTATGTAGAAGCAATAGAAAACTGAAATAGAAAGCTGAAAACTGCTGTGTGGAGTCCTCTGCAATATATTTGTCTTGCTTTTGAGCAATGGAGAGAAATAATCAGAGAAGGAATCTGTTGACAGGTGGTGTTGAAAGGCAGTTCTGCATGCAGTACAGTAAAGGAGAACCAATTTTGAAGAGTTTCAGGGAAGGTTTGTGAGATGAATAATGTTATGGAATAGTTTATGAACAAGGAACGATTAAGTAGGTTAGGACTTGAAGTCCAGAAAAATAGAAAGCTTAGGCAGAAAACAGGGAAGTTGATAAAATCACGGTTGCCAAGGAGAAGATGGAGTGGGATTGAATTTCCATCTTCCAATGTAAGAACAAGATGACATTAACTGAAAACACTGGTAAGGAAAATGCTGCTCCATGTCCTGGACCTGTGAATTCCCAGCCAAAGGGTGCTGGGGCATCACTGCTGCTTGATTGCAATTCTTTAGAAAATAATACTTCAGAGATAGATGAACCTGAGACGTCTTTAGATGATATTAAAATAATATTGCTTACTGCATAGAGATGTGATAACTTTAACAGTGTATTAAAGAACTTAAATATGTGATTAGCTATAAACTAAGGAAGAATGATGGAGAGAGAATCGGTTTGTTGCCTCTTTTTTATTTTTTTCCTCTGAAGCGATGTGTTGTTTTGGGGTAGAGAGAGAAAGAGTAAAAGCATTTATTTTTTTGGGCCAGTATCCCTCTTGGCAAGAGCTTTACTGTGACTGTTACATTTCCATTGTGAATTGTGATTTTAAGTAGTCAATTTTCTGAAGAGAAAATCTTCAGAAATGCCCCTGAACAGCTTTGTATGTGAGAAGATGCCTTAGAATAAACAGGATTACTAAAACACTTTGGTTGAAGCCTACATTAAGGCATTTCAGTATGTGATATGGGAAACTCTCCAGATCTGGAGAAGAGAATTGTGCATCCCTAGTCAGTGTTCACAAGTGGGTTCAGAAGAGCTCTGTGTTTGTTGTGCAGAAAGTACTTAGCTCTGTTAGCTTTGCAGCTCCGGCTACTCGTGGGGTTGTCGAGGGGTTCGTTCTGTGCAGGTGAGATCTAAATCAGGACACCGGGGACTTTTGGCTACACTATAAAAAATAAGTATCTATTTTGTGGTGATGGCTTCTTTTTGTCTGATTCTGTAGGTGGGTAGAAGATGAAATTCCAGCCACGTTTGTTAACATTAAGGTCTGGAGCAACAACAACAAAAAAGGATTATTAGATGGGTAGCCATGAAACTTGCAGATTGGGGAAAACATTGAGAGATCACTGGTGGGGAGGAAATTGTTGAGGCCATCATGTCACTGTATAGGTAAAGAGAAGAGGGAAAAAAAAAAAAAAAGAAGAAATGTATTAATGAGACTGGTAGTGGGATGAATGCTCACTGATATAAACTGAGATCCACTGACTTCAGTGGGGCTGACAGGTTGCCCCAGCTGTGACAATGCTGGGTCATATCAAGAAAGCAAGATTAAGCCTTTTAGCTTTTCTCTGTGCGTGTCTTTTTGTTTTCCCCTTGCCTTCAGGAGCTTAGAAATTTATCTATAAAATGGGACAGGGTAGTTGCCATTCTTTTTAAGATCAAAAATTAGCTTTTATATTTCGGCTTCATATAGAAATCTCCTTTAAGTGGCGGTAGGACCATCACCCAAATGAAGGAATCTTTGCAACTAAGTAGTAACTTAACTGATATTATTAGAAGTTATGAGCAGACCTTCTGTGCTGAACCAGGTGCTGACCCCTGATGTAGGGAGAGAGTAGTGCATCTCCAACCTTGGGTAAATCAAATGATTCATGTCCTGCAGGCAGGTCATTGGGTGATTCCAAGATGGACATCCCAGGGAATGGAGTGTGAAGCAGGAAGAGGCAGAAGAGATTTATTTTACTGCAATAAGCACAATAAATGGTGAACTGCAAGGATTCCACGTCTACCTCATGAACAATTGCCTGATTGCCACATTTTTATACAGCATTTTTATACAGCATTCAAACAAATGGAGCCCGGGATCATGGGTCTTTCTTGCAGTGTGAAGCAAATCTGGCTTTTTATTATGGAAACAGATTTAAAAGGCCTGGTGCACAATCTCTGGTTTCCTGCACGTGGAGTGCTTTGTTAGTAAGATCTGTTTGTCATGATAAGCTCAGTAGAAGATTAGCAAAGCAACAGTTTCCATACTTCTGAGCTGTCCTCCATAGAGGTTTTTGCCTGGAAGCAAGGTTGCTGTCTTTTGAAATATTCTTCTCCATTCCTTTCCCCATGGTTGAATTTTAGAGCAATTTCCTTTTGAATCTTTATTAAAGTACCCAAGCAATGAAAAAGGCTTTGCTAATACATCTTTTTCGAGTGAAATGTATTTAACTACTGACACTTTAGATTAAGGATAAAGTCCAAACAGAGGCAGAAATTAAGATCTGATTGGAAACCTTGGAGTCTGCAAAACCAGGTTAAATGCAAGTTGAAGAGGTTTTGATCTTACATTATTTTATAATAGCTTAGATTCATTTCTTCAATCCAACAGTTTTAATTGCATAGGAAGGCATATCCATTTCTACACCAGAAGGTAATTGGCTGATATAACTAGCCAATTACTTGAAACTTCTGGAAAAAAGAATTGTTTAAAAAGTGTGGTAAGAGTGGGCTGTTACGGTTGGCGTAGAGCAGGGCTTTCATTGCCAGATCAGCACATGAAATTGGGAAGATGTAGTTGAAAGAATATCAAAAATAGATCCAGGTATTTGACGAAAATATGGCAGTACTGAAAAGGCTCAGCATATGTTTTTAGACTGTTTTAACACGACTTCTTCCTAAGAGGGGCTGTATTGACAACTAACTAGTGGTAAGTCTCCTTCTCTTGATCCTTCTGGCTATATCTACATCTTGTAGAAGAGGAGAAAGGAGAGAGAGAAAAAAAAAAAAATGAGTGACAGGTATTTGGTATATGTGTGTGCACAGATATAAAGGACATAAACGATAAATGTCAAACACGGGTGTTTCTTTACACCTTGGTCATAACGTGTATTCTCTTGTTCTGTTCTCTTAGAAATACTTTGTGTTAAACATTCAAACAGGAGTTTGAATGTCCTTCTGAGTTGGTGACCATGGGCTCAGATGGTGGTTGCTATTTAGAGACCTCTGGATTTGTTGATTTTTCAGTCTTCAAAACAGGAAAAAGTTTAAGCATGCATTTATTCCCTTTTTCTCTTGAAGATCCCTCGTTCCTTGCTCATTAGGCAGAACTTGACTTTTTTTGCAGTGTCTAATGATGATCTGAAGCAAGCAGTCCCTTGAACACCTGCACTTGGAGCCTGCTGCTCACTGTGGCTTGTAATTTTCCATTCCTTAAAAAAAAAAAAAAAAAAAAAAAAAAAAAAAAAAAGGAAGATTGCTTAAGGAATACAAAAAACTAGAGCAAATGGGAAGGCAGAATGCCCTTAGCCTGGTTTTGGATTACATTTTTCTCTCCACGCAATATCATCTCTCTTTTTTTTTGTGTATAGTGAGCTTGCATTGTACAGATGCTTTTCATTATATAGATGTACATATCCATACATATGTGCACATACACACACACACACACACACACGTTTTTCTCACTTTATAAATGTGAATTTTGTGACGGAAAGCTGAATTTTCTAATGCGTTGCCGAAAACTCATGGATGTGAGAAAGTATTTCTCTTCCTGCGCATTGTCCCAACTTTTCAGATCAAAACAGTATTCACAAACTTTACTTTCAATTGGAGTGATGTAGAACTAAAACAAATCAACAGTAACAAGTTGAAGATAATAGGATTAATAGTGGTTTGTTTACTAGCATTATGAACTCATGAAAGCAATTGCTATCTGAACTGAGCAGCTATTTCAATTCTGATGAAGAGATGAAGCAGGAAAAGCTGTTACTTTAGGGTAAGAGGTTTTAAGCTTATTATTCTAGTCTCCCAGCTCGTCTTTCATTCAAACAGCCAGCTGATTTGCTGGAAATAAATACTGCTTTTCTTTGCTGCTTGCAAGGTTCTTGCTGTTTTGAGTTCTTTGTTGATACTGTGCCTGGGAGGCCTCAAGAGAATATGGTTCAAGGAGATAGTTATTGGATGTGCCTTGCACAGGAGTCTCTGTAGAAACAGGCAAATCCTGTGATGTAGATCTATCCGTGTGACAGTACATAGGGTTTACATCACCATGGATTGCAGGAGGCCAGACCAGTCTTTAGGGACTGGCTTGTGTGCGGCACACAGCACGTGGTCGAAGTATGAAGTTAAGGGTTCCTATGACTTGTTCTTCCAAGATCTAATCAATTATTTGTGGTAGCGAGGAGTTGAACTCAGTCCTTCCAAAATGTCTAAGCTCACTTAGACCTTGATTAATATTCCAGCGTCCTAGAAGGCAGTGATTCCTGGCATAATACAACAGCTGTCCCCTGTAGCCCTTGTCCTTGTGCTGTGCGCAGAGACAGCTGGTCGTACCCCCTTGAAAGCCAATGCCAAGTCCTGAACAGTTGTGCAGACTAAAGCAGCCCTAACAAACATCTCCTTGAGGAGCCTCTTGTCTATTTAGACTGATAGTAGTTGCTGGGGTAGTTGAACAGCGTAAAAAATGTATGAAAGGAAATAAGGAGGAGGATTCAGCAGGGAACAGAAGTTGCCATGAAGGTAGTAGGAGAAGAGATAATGAGAAAATAAGCAGTAGAGATAATGATTGTAAAATCAGAAACCACTTCAGAATGTGGTCCTGTCTCCACATTTTGGAGTGGAAGGGATATATATGTAAGAGAAGCTAGGTGTGTATTGACATGAGCGTGTGTGCACACACATATGTCCTATATATCCTAATAAATAAGAGCATACATTGAAAAGGCAAAATAAAAGGGAAATAGAGTGAAGAAGGCTCTTTTAAGACAAAAACAATAGTACATATGAAAGTTGCAAAATACAGAGTTTCTACAGAATTATAGACTTCAAGAGGCAGTATAAAAAGGGTGAAAAAAGGGCAGTATAAAAGGGTGAAAAGGGAGTGAATGAAGAGATGAGAAGAAAATGTAGATGACATGGTCCATTAAAATGTTATAAAAAGTTTTCACAGGTGTTTAAATTGTACTAAATTACTTTGTTTTCTATGAAGAAAATTAACACTTTTTTGAATATTACTACAGATTCGCATTATACCTGTGATCTTTCTAATCATCTTTCTAGTGCAGCTGTTCTTCATTTGTCTGGTGATTGAATCAAAGTTCTCTTCACTGCTTTCCTTCTCTGAGGTATACCTAAAGAACAAAAGTTGGAATTAATGTAGGAAGTTTAAAATAGAACACGGCTAGAAGTAAACCTATGAAAATGGATTCAAAGGAAATAAAATATTGTATAAAATTCATTTCTTGCACTGTACATATTTTTTAATAGCACATCTTTAGAACGGATATTATGGTGCTTGAGATTGTTAAATATATGGTGCAGTAGTGAATTCAAAGTAACATGCGGCAGAGCTGTGCTTAGCAAGTACTTTTGTAATGGTTTTGTAGCCAAGTGACTAGCGAAGGAATGTTTTCCAAGGGCTCTTAATAAATGCATGAAGCTGTTATCTGCCACCAGTTCTGCGTGTGATGAAAATTCACAGTAGTTCTCATACATGAGAATTCATATCCTCCCCACCTATGGGAATGAGAGGTTATTCAATAGGCTGCAAGCACACTTGACATCTTGCAGAGGCAGAATATCTTTATAGCTACAATATAAAATACACAAACTTTTTCTTATGTTGTATGCAGTCATTGTTTTTGCATAGTCATTAAATGGAGATCTAGGCGAGAAAGGAAGGAGTTCTGCACTTCTTGAGATTCCTACCTCCCACGCAGGCCTGGATTAAACTTGATTCTACAAACTCTGATTCCAAGTTGGTCTCATAATCCCTTTTGACAATGTTTTATTCAAATCTCTTCTCCTCTGAAGGCTCCTACTGTTATTCCGATCTCACTTTTGGGGTTTTCACCTATCCAGTTTCTTGTGGAGTTTTCTTGCAGCTTGTACTTTGACAGAGGATAAGCTTTGTGCTTTTGGGGTTTTGATTTTGTTTTGTTTTAGTATCTGAGAGAGGTGCTCTGGTAAGGATCCGTTATTATGTATGTTTTGAGACGGAGAGCTTCATATTGCATCCACTCAAATCCCTAGCAAAACTCTCTCTTCCCTCAAGCAGTGAAGAAGTTTCCTCCAGAAATCAGATTCTGTATGAGCTAAACTTCAAATCGATTGAAAAAGAGCTGCATTATGGCTGTTCTGTGTTCGTGACTCTACTAAATTTTTGGATATAGTCCAAATCTGCATATGCAGGGAAGTAATGGTTCATACACAGGTATATATCTGCAGCTGTAGTACATACTTTATGTACTATTTGCTTTCTGTGACTTTTTAAAGCTAGATTACTTGCTGTAACTGACATAAATTAAAAGTGTAGAAACTGCAATTTACTTTTCACTCCAGGAACTCAATTTGAAGACTTGGATTCATGACAGACTTATATTCATGAGAGAGGGAAATAGACACCCATCTAATCTGCCTTCCCTTATGCCTGGAAAATGTTCTCTGCAACCTCTTCATGCTGCTTTCTTTCAGCTGGGTCAGTCTGTAATGTGAAGGGAAAGGCTGTGTGACCGTAACACTGCTCTTAAGGCATATGAGAGTAATAGAAAGTGATGATGCAGGAGAGTAAAGGCAATTACAACTTAATAAATATGCTTCTGTTTTTGGTAGTAAAGCTTTTGAGGCATCATGGGCAATTTTTTATTGTGTTGTGTTGGGGACTTTGTGTTTTTTAGGAGTGTGCAAAAGCAGTATTCGATGCATCTTTGTGCAGCAGTGCAGGCGAGTGGCAGCGGGATACAGAACTGCTGGTGAAACGCTTCAAAGCTGGCACTGCTGGCAGCTTTTCTTGCAATCTATGGCAGTTCCTCTGAGGAACTCGGTGGAAACAAACAAGTTGTTGTTAAAAATCTTTGGAAATCATATTCTTGGGTGTAATTAAAGTACTAAGTGTTCTTAAAACGGGTATACTCCAATGACAACATTTTAGACTAGGTATATTAGTATTGCTAGACAAGTTATACTCTATGTACATACAAAATGTGAAAGCCATCATGGTGCTCCAAATGGACAGCATGTTTTTGTGAAGACCTTGTTGGCCTTGTGGTTTTTTTTTTTTTTCCTCCTGCTCAGTCATGCTTTGTTATGTTTGGCTGCTTTTATATAATCTAGAGAGCAAAAATGTTATGTTTTCTGAAGCATTAATCTCCAGGAGTATTCTCTTTGCACAGATATTTCCAGATATCTATCTGTGCTATAAATTTAGGTTGATTGCAGGGAGAGGTGGTAAATTCATGTCATTAGCAGTCAGCTTGTGAAGTTTTTGCAAAATTCCTATTAAAATAGGATAGTATTTCTACCTGGAGAACTGAGGGTTACTGTAAATTACAAATGCTGTTTTGCTGTGATAAACGAAGTGTTTTGAACATGGAAATGCTGCTATTAGTACGTATGTGGGAAGGAAATGTTTTGTAGGTTACTGCTCTGCTGAAGGAAAGTTCACTTCTGCCAGCTAGTTGCTTTGGAATGAAAGACAAGATCTGCTTTGATGCCTGGTCCGTACTCCTTTTCATCAGAATTCTGCAGTGTTGTTAAATTGCCTTCCTTTATGTAGGAACTATGGACAATCCTCAAGATCTTTTATGTCTTTATTGTTTACTGCTTGCACGTGAAATGCCAGGACATATCGTTCCCTTTGCATCAATACTTTAATTTTGATTGGGTGGAATATGGGGTGAGGAGAAGAAAGAAGATTGCTGAGGTTTCCTTGCATAGTGGGGGAAAGTAGCTTATTTTAAATGTTGGTATTATGGTATGTGATATACAGGGCAAGTATTTTTTTCTGGTTTCTACCTCCAACAATCTGTGCAAAAGGGTTTTTGGGGGGGGAATGTAAAGAGGAGGAATGTAAACTGTCTTGGGTGATCGATGTTGAGATACGACCAACTGAATCATCCATGGTAAACCTTATCCTGAATGTTCGATACGTGTATATGCCTTCTCTCAAAGGAATGTAAAGAGAAAATATCAGTTAAAAAACCTGCCCCTACGCTGAATTACTGCAGCAGCTCCTGGGCTGCTGGTGGGCGCTCGCTGCAGCAGGTGGAGGTGGGTTTACAGCCTCGCAGCAAGAACGAAGAGGCATCACTGAGCGGCAGATCCCCGGGGTGTAGGGCTGTTTCCAGGTGAAGATCTTGGTTTACAGTGTTTGTTCTAAATACTAGCAACAGTAATAGGAGTACTTGTTACCTGGAAAAGGTGTTGGGGGGAAGAACAGGTTTAGAAATGGGAAATTTTTTCTTAGGAATGCAGTTTCGGTGAAGAAAAAGACCCCAAACCTTCAACTACTTTAGTTCTGTTTATGGGGAGAGTATTACTATGACCTTAATAGTTCCAATTTAGAGAAACTAGTGCTCTAATATCCCTTCTTATAGAAGAGAAGGGTTATTAATGCTGTTGATGTCCAAGGAGTCAGAGTTTCTGATCTCTCTCTCCAGAATTCGTGAGCAAACTGCCCAGTTTTGCATCCCTGACCTGTGGTTGAAGGGACCCCTTATCCAGTGTGTTAGGGGAGACCAAGCTTACCAAATCATGCAGCCAGAACCTGTATCCAAACCACGTTCTTCTTGGACCACAACTCCAGTGTAACACACTACTGACCCTGTAATGACAGCAATACTGAGTCTGTTGCTTAGTGAAAACTAAAACTAAGTTTAGGGAAAACTACCTAAAAATTGACGACTACAGCAAGCCCCCTATGAATATGTCCACAAGCAACCAGACAAATGGATTTGAGTCCTCAAAGACCCTGAGGTGCTTGTGTGCTTGTGCTTTGTGTAGGTAGTATTTCAGGATTTCATGGCTTCCCACTGCAGTTATTTGCCCAGTCCCCAGACAGTGCTTTCTCTGCGTGAAAGACAATCATTGAGCATACTTATTCATGTGAGGACAGTTTTATAGAATATCTGACTATGGGCTAGAACACCAGCTGTTGGGCTCCACCGAGGTGTGCAGCACTCATCTGTGCTTAGTTTGATTACTTTTGCTTGTACTTTAGATTTGTTAACTCTTAAAAAGCCCTGTTATGTATTTGACACTCAAGGCATGTTGTTCTTTTTCTAGTTTTCGGTATTTTCTATATAATATAAGGCAAACAATCTTTTCTTCCTCCTATCTGTAGGGTGTTCTGGTATCCTCGAGAACATATTTGAAAAGAACACATCTTATTTCTATGACTGTAACCAAAGTAAGGCATAAACTGTTCATAATATAGAAATTATATATAAAGTGTTTTGTTTTCTTTGCTAAATGTGGAGAATGATGAACAGATGAGCCTTGTGTCTACAAGGAGGGCTTTGGATGATGCAACAGCTTCTAATTCCCTTGTTCACAGAAACACAGGCTATGTATGGGTGCAGATATATAGGGTGGCTATTGCCTAGGACCTAGGAGTTGGAAGATCTCCTTGCAGTCTGTGAATTAAAGATGATTGACACATTGCTATTGAGGCCATTCACATAGTCAGTGATAGAGTTTTGAGAGCAATATATTCTTTGCAAAAAGCAAAGATCTGAAGTAACTTCAACACTGATCAAAGTCATTCAGTGCTGCCTGGAAGCATTTGACTGTCTCCCCTTTCTCAACAGTGAGCATGGAGGTATCATTGTACTTCACAAGCTATAAGCATCCATTCCACAGTAGCAGGAGTTATTTCCTGCAAAAGAGTCAATACTTAGCCCTGCTACATTCCTGCCTCTTGCAGCATAGTTACTGTTGTGGATTGCCTTTGAATTATTGTGAGGAAGTGAGCTCATGATGCTGTAATTAAATAACAACAGGATCTTGCTGTATTTTCTTATCATACTACTGAAGCTTGGTTCTTGGTATTTCAAAACCTACAAATGCTGTGAATTTAAGGATTGTGTTTTGTGATTTCTGAGTTTTCTCCATGATTGTTGTGCAACATCTCATGTCTGGTACATGTATATTTGCTTGTTGAATGTATGTGGGGAAAAGTCTTATGGTAGAGCAGAGAAGCACTGTGCCAGTAGCAGAGTCTGTTTTGTCGTCCTTCTTAAAGATGGGAAGCTGGAGGAATGAGAAGGTACCTGAGAGCTCCTCTGGGGAAGCTTTTGAAACCACATGAAGGTAGTAACTTGTTGGCTTTTGTTCTTAAAACTGCTGTAAGTTATGATGGAGAAAGCCACTGGGAAAGAAGGGAAGCTCGATTTGGGATATTGTATGCTCCTTATAATAGACTTGGATAAATGAAACTAAGTTTAGGAACACAGAGAAACTCCTGGGAGCTTATTTGCTCTGATTGCTAAAGCTTTTGAAGTGTGCTTATTGCTATAAGGAAGGAAATCTGGAAAAGGTCAAGTATGAATTAGGTGAGTAGTACAAAAAGGAATTGCTTGAGGTGGTCATTAAATAAGATAAAAATGAGATTCAGGAATACATGGAACAGTATCACCGTAAAGGTGAAATGCCTTGGCATAAATCAGTAAAGACAGTGAAACTAGAACTAGCCTCTCGTAGACGTATTGATTTTTTTTTTTTTTTTGTGGCCGTCCTGTTCCAAACTGGTGAAATTGATATTTTGCAAAAGCCCTTGTATCGCAGTCTACATGTCTGTTTGTGAAGACCTTGTAAAGACTAAAGGTCAGTCTATCTGTCTTTGTCTTCTGTGCTTAGGCATTTCTAACGCAACCATTACCATCATGTCTAGGCACTAGGAGAAATGATCAATACCGTTGTCTCTGGTGCTGGAGAATATCTAAAGCCCTACTGCACTAGCCACAGTTGAGTCACTGAAGCAAAGACAGCCTATGCTCCGGGGAGGTCACAATCTAGCTTTTGGGGGCAATAAGATAGCAACAAATGAGCAGAAAACAAGGATATGCACATCCTTGCAGATGGAGCAGCGTTTAGTGCAGCCACCTGTGGTCTGGAGCACAAAAGTGTGGAAGTTTTCATCTCAAGAGGGACCAGTCTCTGCTCCTTATTGAATAGCTAGGGTTGGAGAGCATCAGAGAAGGGCCTTTCTGATGCTCTGCAGCTTGGTGTGTGAGGAGTGGGGGAGTCCTACTGATCCCTTGTGATTATTTGCACTCTGCATTAATCTGTACATAAATTGCAGATGTATTTCATGGGCTTTCATCTTATTTGTCTGTTTTTTTAAATAATGTAGAAAGGCCACTAATATGGAACAAATGATAATTGCTCTGAATGTGGCTCTGGAACTCCGCTTTATCTCTGTGATCGTTCTCCGAGTGGATTAATACAAACAGAAACTGCTGAGCACATTACTTGGGTCTTTGTAATATTTACCTTTTAGAATGCAGTTTTGTGTGAATAATGTTAGTACCAATATTAATTTCTGCTGAGATGAATAAAACTAACAATATAATAGGAAAAAAAAGGTTAGTCTGTGGAATGAAGTTTTCTGTTGGAGTGTCAGAAAGTCCGTGAAAATCTGCAAGGACTGTTTGCATCTCTGAGATTTAGACTATTCAGTCTGTCATTTTTGTTTGTTGTCATTTTTTTACTTTTTATCTCTGTATGTAGTTGTAGATAAATGTCTTGCAGAGCTGGACATCTTTTGCTTGTGTCTACCTGAATCTGTATAGCTGGTTTCAGTATTTAGTTGTCTGATATCATCAATTGAAGATGAGTAACAGGATGTTTATATGCCTCTTTTTAGTTGCAAATAGAATGTACTGGGTAACTGTACAATACTTTTTATATTTACAAATGCTTTAAAAGAGGAGTGCCATGAAAAGTATTTACAACAGAAGGCAGGATGATAGTCCCCCCCCCCCCCCCCCCCTATATCTTAGAGTATGTGTTGAGTATGACCCTAGGGCTAGACCACCTGGACAGCCATTAGCAACGAGGCTGAACACAGGCAGTACCTGCCCCTTTGGGGTGGTGGATACTCATTCTGGTGACAAACCAGCTGTGGGTAGCTGGTATCAAGCTATCTCAGATGGGCTTGAAGGTGTTGTCATCGCACTTAGTTATAGCAGGGACTCTTTCCAAAGAGGCACCGCCTCGGAGCTGCTGCTGATAAGGGGTTTAGTGCAGCCTCCTTTGGTGGTGGTTGAGCCTGGGGAGCTCAGCCTATAAAATATAGGAAGTAAATTGTGAAAGAAGTGGCTGAGAGGGTGCTCCCTGCAGTGACAAAACGCTGGGAACGCAGTCGAAGCTTTTTATTCTGTGAAACATGGGGACAGAAGCAGCAGCTGCTGTAAATCAGTGGAGCTCCTTGGAAGAAAATAGGGAGATGCTGATTTATATCTGCAGCTGCATCTTGCCTCAGTTCTCAAATTAGACTATCGAGCATAAACACAGTGAGTTGTTCTCCTCAATGGTGTGGGATGTACACATTCCGACCCTCTTGACCTGCAATCTGTTGGCAGTTTTCTGCAATTACACACTTCATATAAATGATGAATGACTAATATTACAGAATGCATTAATTTTACACTCTTTCACCTCCTAGTAGTGATTTTCTTGCAGTAAAACTATATCTTGATTTCTATGCAGTGAATAAGAACTTAAATAAAAAGAAAAAATACTAGAAATGGCCTGGTACGTTTGTCAGGCTCTGTGCATTGTGCTCATCTCCAGCAATACTTAATAAATTCCAGGTTGACTCTATCACCTATTAATTATCTTCGACTGAAAAGAAAGGATGTCCTACCTTGTCTGTCTATCTCATGAGGATAATTTAGCTTTTCTGCCAATTTCTCTGGCCAAAATTGTGTTTGGTATGGAAGGAAATTTCCCGGTGTTTTCTATGAGCCACTTCATCCCACACTTATCTGAATCTGCTCAAGGGCTTTTTCCACAGCTCTCTTCAGGTTGGCTTTTGACCACGTGGCCTTGCCACTGTGGCCACGTCCCTGCCTTTAGCCATCACTAGTGGTTAAGTGATGCAGATGTCACAAAACTTTGTTTCCTTCTGTTTTCATACCTTTGGGCTAGGAAAAATCTATGTTGCTATTGAAAGGATACCTCCTGTTTTGTTTCAGGAGAAGGAGGAAGGCTTCATACTCATAACACTTTTTTAAAACAATTTTCTAGAAAGAACAGCATGGGGAGAATCACAAATGTTATTCTGGGTTCTCTAAGCTATTTCTATTACAGCATGAATTACTTTGTGTTACTTTGGTGTTTGTCAAATCACATGAAAAGTTGTTTCTGGCATATTTACCATGTGAGGCATTATCTGAATACAGCCAGGGCTATGAAGACTTCTACTTGAAGATGTCTCTTCAATAAACTGTGTTTCGCAGCAGTGGTACTGTTGGCTCAAGTTCCACGTTAGGCTCTGCCTGATAAGCGGCCACGCCGACCTCTCTCGGCCACCTTCCCGGCCCTTGGGAAGCCCTGGGACTTGCGCTTTCCTTCATTCCTTCATGGTGTGCAAGGAGTTCCTGCCATCTTCTCATATGCCCATATGGGGTGTGGGGAGCTCTCACATAGATCTTAGATTTTCAACATGAATCTTTAATATTAGTCTTAGTATATGTTACTTTTTCCTTTTTACAGACAATGCGATTTTACTTTTTGGGTAGGGTTCGAGCTAAAGGAAAGTACATGTTATATATAGAATTAAATAGGAGGGATATTGATCATAAATTGAGCTGGCATCAGCAGATGCTATGAAGACCGTGGTTTACAGTTGGATTATCTTTGTTGCCAGTGTTACACTTTCACAAAGCTTTCTGCTTTATTTTGTCTTCCTGTCCAGATTTGACCCTGTATTTTGTCACACACAGTTTCTGTTGTGTTTTTCTACTGTGACTTCTAGGCAGAGCAGAGAGGCATTGATGTTAGCCTGTTGACAGGACTTCAAATCCACAGTGTTCATAAGAATTCAGAAAAGAGCGACATCAATTTCCCAGCTGTTGTCGCATCTGCATTTACAAAAGAAACAAATACACGTGACCTTTTAATGAGACTTCTTTCTAAATGATTTTCATTGAATACCTCAGTGCAGTTCGCTTTATTGAAAAACTGAATAAAATATTATATGGAAATTCTGTAACTGTACTTGAGCCTTCTGAGTCTCTAGACATCACGAGCCTCTGCAACTGAGAGTGGGACAGAGCTATATATTTTTTTTTTTTTTTCCCTGCATATTAGTCCTTGCTGGTTCATGCCTTGGGTACTATGAGGAGAGAACAGTAGCCCCCATGGCATGTTGTTGCTTTACTGCTAGTGCACGTAATGGTGCCTCCAAGCCCATCTGCCCCTGTTAGAAGTGAGATTTTGTGGGAGGAAATATGTCTTAATTTATTAAGATTGAAGTACTATTGAATTGGTAGTATAATAGCCTGACTTGCATTGTTAATTCCTTAGAGAAGGATTTTAGAAATCTTTCTATCTATAATTTGGTTTGTGTTTTATCTTCCCCTAGATAGTGAAAGCCACCATTTTAAAATTATTTTTATTTTTATTTTTCCAGAAAGTTTTTGTGATGTTTGATTGTCAGGTTTTTGCATACCTGGGAGGGGCTGCAGCACCACAGCGACAAACCTGGGGCAGAATTCACTTAGTTAAAAAGATGCTTTCCTCTGGAGTGGCATCTTTAAACTTTACAAGCACCTATTATTGATCCCCCCCATTGCCTTTATTCATTTTTATTATTATTATTTTCACAGACTTGTATCTGGGGTCAAGCTTCACATGGTGATGTTCCTTTAAACACAGAATTATGCCCGTGCCAAGGATGGGGAGGCAGATGTTGAACTCGCCTCCGCTGATTGCATCCTGATTGCCAGTTTAGTTGTCTGTCTTCAGACATTTAAAATGGCCATGTGGGAAATCAACGGTGATGATCTTTATTAAAGTACCAGAAGCAAGGTGATTCACCTACACATCTAAGGGGGGAGAGGAATTGAACCCAATTAGAAAATTTATGAAACTGGCAGAACACCCTCATTTTGAATTGCTGAGGGCTGCAGAGTGAAGAGAAAGCCTGACAAAATGTTAGTACTGTTTCATGCTCTCTGTGTGTAAAGTAAGTTGAGAAATGGAGAGGTCCACGAGCTTATTACATTTTAATCTTTTATGTGTAGAATTCGTAGAAGCTGTGTGTTATTGCCTGTGAAATGAGGCAAATGAATTAGTAAGAGGGGCCTTGGAAGAAAATGCCAGCTGTAAAGAATTTTGCAGACTGTTGTCATTGAGTGTTGAATAAGAAGTCATGATCTGTTTTGAAAGCTGTGCTTGTTGTTGTGTTAAGAATGACAGGTTTTTGTTTAATACTTTTTTAGAAAGTAGGAACAAAAAACTCTTGATATTCTTTAAGTCACCCTAAAAAGCTTTGCAGCTGGCGTGGAAAATAAGACAAAGAAATTCAGTCGTGGAGGAGATGATGGGTTTTGGTTTTGGTCGACTAACTGTAGCATGTTCTTAAGTTAAATATATAGGCCACACTTGCAAAAGCAGCCAGCTTCACTGCACTAGAAAGTGAAATTCTTTATTTATCTTCCCAGTCAGCTCAGCACAGGCTGCCACTATGTCTCGGTTCTGCTGAAATCTTCTTTAATGTGTCTTTTCCCTCTTTCTGCAACTGTAGATTTGTTTGCTACATTTATTTTGGTATTCCTTACTTTGGTCCACCAAAAAGACTTAAATATAAGTTGCCAGCAGCTCTGTTTGTGAAAAAGATACTGCTACTTTTTCCCTGCCTGATCTTATTTTGTCTTTTGTCAGGAGGAGTGGTGGGGTTGAAAATGCTGCTGTATTTTCCCCCTTGATTAAGGACAAGTCTTCCAGACCACCGATTTCAGGTCAGTCTCCATGACAGGAGTCTTTAGAGTACCACAGGGCAGTAATTAACCACTGTAGCTTGCTGTAAAATACAGGAACAGGCTCCTTTTTATTATTTTTTTCTGTATTTTCTTTCCTTCTCCCCTTTTCCAATGCCTGCACTGTAGAAGCCAATATGGAGCTTTCTGCCTGAATGTGTTTGTCATTGCAGAGAGGTAAAAGGCATCTAATTTGTACTAGCTCAAATATCCTACGTGGTTCCCTGTGGTCAACAGCTGGATGGTAAGACATTCAGAGTACATTAGGCAGCTTTCTAATTAGATATCTTCATTGCATCCAAAAGATACAGTACTGCTTTTTAGGTTTTTTGCTAATAAAGAGAAAGCAAGCTGCAGTCAATTTGCTGCAGATACTGCATTGCCACTCTTAAACCAGACTTCTTAGTCTGTTTTAACTGAGGATGCAAACATGATACGTTGTAAAAGATAATACTGAGCAGTGATTTTGCCAAGTGTTATCCTATTTATTTTAAGTGTCATGTAATTATCAATTCATTTACTACCTATTGTAATACGATGAATCATAATGAATGTATTTGCATAATAGGTAGTATCACATGAGCTCAATTATAGTTCAAGAGCAGCTAAATGTACCATGAAAATAAAATGCTTCCGATAAAGGTAAGTTGGGGTTGATATATAACCTGTTCTATATCATAAAACTGCACGGAGGACATTGTTCCATTTGTAGACATGCTGTGAACAGGAACTATTTTGCAGCCTTGAATTTCATCTTTCCTGTTCCTTCTCCTTTGCCCCCATATTAATGCCTTTCAGCTGTGTCAGTCTTGCAGGGTAGGTTTTTTGCATAGAGCACACAGGGAACTTTGGCTCGTATGTCACTGCTACGCTGGCTAGTGTCATGAGGCAGTCTTTGCCAAAGAGACTTGAAATTTGCTGCAGTGATGCTCCAAGACCTGCACGCTCTTTGCTGAGGAGCTGTCATGCTGGGGGCTCATCTATGGAACTTTGCCTTGATTTAAGCAGCTTTAAAGAAACCTAAGAAGTTCTTTTTCAGTACCAGGTGCAGCATGTCCTAGTCGTAATTTTACATTTTTGCTGGCCCTTGCAGATGTGCTGGGTGTCTGCTTTGTCTGGAGAAGTGTATGTGTGTGTTCAGTCCCTATCAAGATTGCTCTGAAGGATGTCCTGAGGCTATTGTGTCATGTAAGTGACTAGTGGAAGGACCACACTGAGCTTTTATTTCAGATCTGGGACAAAGACAAGAAAATTAGGTGGGAACTATTTACTGTGCTGTAAAGAAAAGGGTCACAAGTTTATGCCACTGCTTAACTGGAGAATTGCACTATGCAGGATAAATCCGTAAGTGTCCTGTTACGATCAGGTTGGTTTGTCAGCTAGGCTGAATGAAAGCTTCTGGAGGTCCCAGCATTGTCACAGGAAGTGATAGCAAGCCAACTAAGAGCTGATACCCTTGTCACTGAACAGTGGTACCTGTAATTCTCAGCTCCAAATCACTGCTGACCTTGCTTCACTGCCACATGAGACCAGTGAGTGACCAAACATGGAGGGAAAACCCCTATAGTTGCACTGATCACCATCAGCTGCTAGGTCTTGTCTCTGAACTTCCCCCTTTGCTGCATCAGAGCTACTTCTGCCCCCAAGTCTCTCTGCTATATCCTATGCCCTGTATCTTTGTTATTAAAGATTTTTGTAGGCAGAAGAGATGATTTCAGAAGAAATGATTTTGCATATAGAATAAGTGTCCCATTTCAGCTTTAGTTTGGTGTGTTTTGATGTCTGCATATGATTTTGATATGATAAGAGTAGCTAGAATGACTCTAATGTGAGATAGCTTCTGGGATGTTTCTGAACAGTTCACACTTCTCATTTGGTTCACTTACAAGTTAAACTTATTTTCTATATCAGATGCAAGACTTGCTTGTGTGGTTCCAGTTGCCTGAAAATGATCACTGTATGAACTGTTGTGGCTGTAATAGATGTATATAATTCCACATCTTCTTTTGTAAATGTATCCCACTTCCGTACCGAATACAAAATGATAATTTTCTGGCTATCTGGTTTGAGTTTTACTTCTTACCTTCAAGTTAAATAAAGATAATGAAATTGTAGAGGGGAAAAAGAGAGTAATTTCCACAAACGCAGTGTAGGTAATGGTACCTCAAGGATTATTTAGTCTGATCTGTGTTAGCCTGTTGCAATGGCAAAAGGCTAACACAAATGACTATACTTAATTTGTTTGAACTTCTGTCACCATTAGCTTTACAGTGTGAAAGGAGAAATACATATCAGGAATTGATGAAGTAGTACCACTTTTGAACAATAGTAAATCCCTTTACAGTAGTTTTGGGTAATCCTTTCCTTCTCCAAATGCCCTGCAGAGCTTTTGACTTTTGTTTGTGCACACTAACAGGCATGTGACTAAACCTTTGTCTATTATTTCTAATTTAATTTGACCAGCAATGGTGATGCCCATGCAAATAGGTAATGGAAATGATGTAACATTACTAGCAAATTTGGTGAAGTTAGAGTTGTTGCAAGTGGAAGATTAAGTGTATGTCTATTGTATATGTTGCAAGATACTTGTACAGTATTTATACAGCAGATGTTCCAGTGAAATATATTCATAGCCCCCTTAACTGGGACAAATGCCAAACCTTACTGGTGGGTGCTGCACTTGGGACAACAGTTTACTTGGCTCTCGAGCTGTCTGTCTTGTGGTAAGAAGTTTCCAGAACAACTGGGAAGAAGGGAAGTTATTGTTCTGAATTTGGAGGAAAATACTTGGAGGAAAAAATGTTCTCCTAGGTCTGTTTGCTTGGTTTTGACTAAGAGGGGAAATTTTCTGGGCTTTGTTCTTAGTGTGAAGTTTGCACATAAGGATTAAGAGGAAATGAAATGCTAATGTACACATAAATTTCACAGGGGATTACTCTGTGGTGTTTTTACTCCTTATATTATTTCTATTGTCTTTGAAATGCTCCTTGAATGTGTTTGTTTTGTTCTGGTTTTGCTCTAAATTGTTTTTCATAGGCTAACTGTTTATTCAGGTTGATCACAGTTCAGCAGCTCCTATTGCTAGGAATCAAATGTGCTGGATGATTGTGCTTGCACAGGAAAGGTAGCACTAAACCCAGTCACAAACAGCACAAAAAGCCCTGGAACAAAGAGCTGTTATCATGATGATTCTTGCACTGTGACCAGAAGTGTTGTTATTTGACCCAAATGCTGATGATTTTGAATTACCTGTCACTGGGTAATGCATAGGGACCATCCACTGTCTTGTGGAGTTTACCTGTCTGTGGTTGATGGGGCTGTTAGTGGTCTGCAGTGACTGAATCCTCTTTGGTCAGCTATCACTTTGCCTACAAAGGTGTGAGAAATTCCAGACCAGGTCACTTTTCTTTCTGTTTCTCATTCTGTCTCTGCACTGTCCCCAGTGAAAGGCAGAATCTGTGGCAGCTTGATTCCCATTTCTGATGTGGCACTCAGTTTCAGAGAATTCGGTTTGGGAGACTCTTATGTAAATTTGTCCAGTTACTAAACGAGAGGAAAAGGAACAAAACTCCCAGAGAAATCAAGCCCAGGGAATTAAAATCTTCTTCACAGGCTGCCTGATGCTCAGTGTAGTTTTTGCTGATCTGTAAAAAGTGAAACTATGCAAGAAAATATTCCTTTATTATGGGAAATCGTGCTTTTTGCCTAGAAGCTTTTGATAGTATTCTGTATTGCTAGCAAACACTTTGGAAAAACATCCTTAATGCTATGTGGCTGTGACTTCCATTCACACTGTAGGGATGCCAGCCATAAATCTACCAGCTGGAGCCTACTAAATTAGTACTGGATGGCAACTCTTCTTCACTTTCTTCTTTTCTTTCTGTGGGGAAAGAGAACAGAAAGGCACTTGTTCCATCATCAGCTGCTGCCTCAACTGAAGACTACCATAGGTTACACTGATGTGAAGATCTATAGCTGTGTTTTGTCTGTGTATCAACGGGATCCCAAGTGGGAGCCTACATGCCATCCTTTGGCTTTATGCCTGGAGTGGGACACATTAGAGCCCGGCTGAGGAGCGGGCCTCATGCCGCCTTGGCCTGCCCTGCTTGCAGACCAAGCCATGACCAGGCTTGGGTAGATTCCTGGTCTTGTGTGAGTAGAATAGGGCTGGCACAGACCCCTGCCAAAGCCCTGCGGCCTACATGGTGCCTGCGCAGCAGCCAAGGGCCTCGCAGGCCGCCAGCGGCCTAGGGCGGCGAGCCACGATGACTGCTCAAAAGCTGGATTAAATGCATCAAAAAATTCACTTTTCACTTCCTTCTTTTTAAAGTCAGCTTTTACACGTGGTACAAGGACATATAAGTTCATGTATTTTTTGGAAAAGACTTTTTCATCTAATGTTATTATTTTCAAGTGGGTTAAACTTGATCATTTTTACGTTAGCATTTATAGAAATTGTGATATGAAGAATGCCTAGCTTCACATGTCCATTAAGTTCCTAGGTAGTATCATCTGTAAATGGGAGCAAGAGTAAAAGTCTGACAGGGCAAGCTCTTCTTGCCTACCTGGCAGTTTCTTATCCGTAACCTATAGCTGCTTATAGACGTCTTTTGTGTTATGTTATTTTTAGTCTATGGGTGGCAGTCACTTGCTAAATTTGTTGTACAGTGACTGCAGTCTTTCCTGTACTAAGCTTATGAAATTTGCTGTTACTAACACACATCAACAGGCAATCGATAAAATCAGAGCTAATTACATAATGTGTGGGTTTCTTCCTTAATCTGTCTGCAGCACAAGCAGATAGCAAATGAAAGCTAATAAAGTGTGTCATCCTTTAAATAGGGGTATGCCCTGGGATTTTATGCTGGACAAACCCTGTGCCACACAAGGCAGTTTCCATGGAGGGTTGCATGCATGGAAATAATGAGATAACCATGCAAGCAATGCATATTGGAGCTAAACCTCAACGGTCATTGCAGATCTCTACAAGATCTTTTGAGTTTTTTTAAGAAACAAGAGAGATATTATGCGTAGGTTGTAGTTAGTGCATCTAGCAGGCCCTTTAACAGAGAATACGCTATCAAAATTCAAGGCCATCTCTGGAGGTTTGAAAATGTGTTGATCGAAAATCCATAATTTGCTTTAACAAAGACTCTTTTGGTGCCGAAATTGTGTTTATTTACTTGACTTCCATTCAAGAAAGGGAGGATTTAAACTATGGATGGCCTTCATACTATGAAGAACAGGCCAAACGCAGCGTTTGTTGCTGTGTTGTGTTTGTGGGTTTTCCTACTTCATCCACTAATCACCTTGCATAATAACACTTACTAGTCCTGCATGCCCCTTAAAGCTTTTTTTTTTTGTTCTGTTCTGTGTTTTTCAGAAACACTAGTGACAGGGAAACCTTAGTGATTTGGGACTATGGCTCCTTTTTTGAGCTAAAAAGCAAGTGAATCCTGAATCTTAAAGCTGTCTGTCAGTGAGAAGAGCCCAGGAGCAACAGAAGGATAGGAAAATTGTAAACTCCACTGAATCAGCAGAAATGATGGGTTGACATTGCCTCACAAACAACAGTAAGTGTTGCTAGATATAGGCATTGCAAAGTGCTATGCTTTTGCTTTCTCAGGAAGCTTGTGTTTTCCACAGGCTTGAAACTCTGCTTGCCACTTTTGTTAAAACTGTTGTCAACACTAAACATTTTAAGTGTCGTGAGGCAAATCCTGGATATCACGCAGGTACCAATATCACTAAAGTTTGAAAAGAATATAGCTGAAAATTTTGTATTTACTTTATTATTATTATTATTCCTAAAATTTCTGATCTTTCCTTGAGTTCCCCAAAACTGAAAATGTACTTTGTGCAAGAACAGAGATCAAACAGAGCTGAGAATTTCAGGTAGTAACATCAGTTGTATACTGAAGTTTTTAGTAAAGCCTCAGTTACTGGAGGGCTCAAGCTGTCAAAATTTGATAAGATTGGGAATTAGAAAATCCATTCAGAAATTTAGGATAAATACTTATGATTTTGATACATTGACTGACAATCATTTGAGTCACTGTTAAAATCCCTGAGTAATTTCTGAGATAAATGAGGTTATATGTGCAAACCAAAGGTTTCTAATAGTTACACTGCATGGAAGTCTAACAGTCCCAAACCACGATCAGCTGAAATGAAATATTAAGGCAGGTCTTGATGTGCTAATATGAGAATATTTTGTGGTATGAAAACAAATGGAGAAATGGATACTGACTGTAAACTGACAGATGCATGCCCTAAGATGGAATCTCCTGGAAAAATCCCATCACAAACTTATGAGTTATTCTGTTTGGTGGTATTGGTTATTAACAACTGACCTTTCCTCTGTTTATCTGAACCAAGTACAAAAACGTGAAAAAAAAAGCTTATAAAAATTATTCAAAATTATTTCAAGTATCCTTTTATTATCAACCTAATTCTATGATTCACAACCAGTGAATGTTATTGCAGAAGCTTCCAAACACTCGTGCAGACTTTGAAAATGTGAAATAATGTGAGTTTAAGTTATGACATGTCAGAACTTTCTGAGGCTGAGAAAATTATTTACCAGGTAAAAATAATTTTAATTTGTTTGTCCACTGTGAATAGCTCCTTACAAAACTATGCTGAAGAGGAGCTTTGATAAATGGGCAAGGTGACCATTTTTCCCTCTGGGGAGGTTGCAGAACTTGGGTACTACATCTGGGTAGCAATGGTGGTCACATCTCCTTGTTAGCAGGAAGCATCAGTGGTGACGCAGCGTATTCCTCATCTCTCTCTTCACCATAGCCAACAGACAGAGTCCTCAATACCAAATGCTGGTAAATAAGTGTTGGAATAATCTCTCCTTCTTCCCCCATTCCCAAATCCCAGCAGCTATCAGGATCAGAGATTTTCTGGAGATTCCCACTGCTTCCTCGTACTTTTGCATCGCCACAGCAGCCCTCTAGGATGAGAGCTGTATTTTCAGGATATGCACACACAAAAGCCTAAAACTAGAGAGCTGCGTGAGCTGTTATGCATTAGCCTGAGTATGAACCTTTGAAGAAGCATCAAGTCAAAAATTAATTAAGTTTGTTTTTTTGGATTAATTTTTATTTATAGTATTTTTTTGCTCTAGAGTGATGCTAGTAAAGAACATAGAGGCACATTGACCTTTCTTTGCTGCATCCCAGTTTGTTGACTTTTATCACAATCAGGCCATCATACATAATAACTGATCAAATTCAGTGAGCAGAAGTGCCGTGAGAATGCATTTTAAGCAGAATTGGTGAAGACTTCCAATATTTTTCACTGTGCTGCAGGTGACATTTTTAAATGCTCAAAGGACACATAGGTCCCCAGCTCCTAGTAACACTCGGAGGAGATGAAGCTCTGATTTGAGTTTGATATAGTAATAATAAAAGCTCCTAACATTATTAATGACCTGTATTTTTAATGTATTAAGAAAGAAAATATGCTAGTGCTACTCAGAAAAAGTCCCTTAAGGAACTGCAAGTGCAGAGCCTCAGAACATGTGTCATCCAGTAATTATATTTTATTTAAGCAGTATATATAGGTATCTTTTAAGGTTCCACTATTGTATGCGGTTAAATCATAGAATCACAGAATGGTAGAGGTTGGAAGGGACCTCTAGAGATCATCTAGTCCAACCCTGCTGCTCAAGCAGAGTCACCTAGAGCACAGGGCACAGGGTGGCATCCAGGCAGCTTTGGAAGACCTCCAGAGAAGGAGACTCCACAGCCTCTCTGGGCAGCCTGTTGCAGTGCTCTGTCACCCTCATAGTGAAGAACTTCTTCCTCGTATGGAGATGGAACTTCCTGGGTTTTAACTTACACTCGTTACCACTTGTCCTATCACTGGTCACCACTGAGAAGAGGTTGGCCACTTCCTCCTGACATTCCACCTTCATGTATTTATTAATCAGATCCCCACTCTGTCTTCTCTTTTCCAGAGAAAACAGGCCCAACTCAGTCTCTCCTCATACGGGAGATGTTCCAGTCCCACTCAGTTTGATTGTCTACAGTTTAAATTAGTAATTATTTCAGAATATTCCTATCTCACTCATATTCTCTTTTCATGCGTATTTTAATCATTAAAAACTGCAAGTGCAAATGTCAGAGAATTTCAGAGTCTTAAAACCTCAAAAACTCTGAAAATAATCACTGATGTTTTCAGGATTATTTTGGCAGGAAGATCTTTTCTGCTTATTCATTAAGGAGTGAAATTTGGATAAGGCTGATGATCAGTTTTTTTATACTTTGGAGAAACACGAGTCTGAAAAGCTCTGATTTCCTACCTCGGATGAAATAATGCTCAGTAGTTTCATAAAGAGTATACCTGTTGTTCAGGGTGTTATACTATAACTATAACTCAGTGTTTTCAGGGGAAGAAAAAAATCAAMMAAAAAAAAAAAAAAAAGGGGGGGRRGGGRMAAAAAAAAMMMMAAAMWAAWRMAMAGGAWRGKTTTGRTGTGMTCACATAARCTGTAKTACGGRARAGATGAGTTGAAGTGGTCWGTAGTAGCTACAATGTCAAAAATAATGATGGTCTTATGGTTGTGCTGTTGTAGAGCGCCAGCACAGACAAAGATCTTTCCTCATAGATGGGCCAGGGAGACATAAACAGTTTGGTATAGTCTTTTTGTGTTACTTCATAGTTGGGGAAATGGGAGGCTTCTATGGCACTTAAGCACAGTTGAAATGTTGGATATTTAAGATATGGATATTTATCTATGTTCTGACATTAGATCAATCTTGGCTCACTCAGTATGGCCTTACTGTTTAGTTTAGAAGGGAAGCTTGTTTGTGTTGCACTTGGATATAGTGCTACATTGTCCAGTTAGAACCTTCATGCCCTTCCTAGCTTTTGATAAATCACAATTTTCCTCTGATTATGCATCCTGTGATCACAACTTTGAAGGCGCTGTTCATAGCGGGAGAAGGAGGGAAAAAGTTCTGCCCAAAGTAGTTGGACAGTGGGAAGGACTTCAGGATTTGATTTCCTAGTGTTAAACAACAAAGTAGCTCTAAAACATTGTCTTAAGAGAAACTTCCTCCTTTTGAGCTTCTCTCATGTTTGCTTCAAGCTAGCTCATTAATGTTTATCTTCTTTATTTCCTACTCTTGTACTGTGCAAGTGATGCAGTCTAGTTTCATTTATCCTCCTCTAACCCACATCATTAATTTATGAAAGCAGGAGCTCAAAGACTGATGTGTTCCAGGATGGTAATAGCACGTGTGTTGAGTTCATGCCAGTATGAACAACATATGGCAAGAGAGTGAAATGATGGCTTGCTGACTGGTGTCAGGAGGTGAGGATGGATGACAGACAGTGAAGCTTCACCTTGCTGTGGGGAACATGCAGCTTGCTGGAGACTGGGTACGAGAATTAGCTCATAGGGATTTCTTTCAAAACACAGCTGTTAGCTGACACTGGGTGACAGTCCAAGGCGAAACACTTGAATATGAAATGTTCTACCTTACCTATTGTACTGTAAAGTGATTTGTCAAGTGCACACTTTGGTAGAGAGGTGTAGCATAATGAACTGCTAAAATATACATGTATAGCAAATATTTTTGTCAGCTACAAAACCAGTTCAAAGTTGTTTTTTGAACTCTAGACAGATTGAAATGTTTTCATGGATAGTGTGGCAAAGTATGTATTTATTTAGGGCCATTAACCACTGTACAAGTAACAGTGATTCCAACTGAGATTAGTAGGGCAGTAATTAACTCAACTTTTCTTGTTTTTATGAATGCTGATTATTTGGTGATGCTAAAACATTTTTATATATCCAGTTACAACTGATGAGCTAGCCCAATGTATTGTCATTGACAGGGCCTGATCTCACCCTCATAGAAAAGTTGCATGGTATTTATAAAGAAGGAAGACTGGCTGTAAGACCTGTTAGGGATGTACCCTGTAGAACTGAAGTTGTGTGAAGTAATCTCATGTGGAGACGGCTCTGTGCGCTCTTGAGTGTGACAAACTACATCAAATTGAATTGTACCTTTTATGTGTAGAATTGGAAAACAGATCTTTCAAATTGTGTAGATATGTGAGTATATACTGCATATTTAAAATAGTAGCATTGAGAGCTTGAATTTCCTTCAACTTTTTGAAGTTTTGAAAACAAAAGTTTTCAACTTTTAAAACTGAAGTATTTCCTCACCACGTTTCTATTCAAAACTGAAATGCTGAATCTGGGATATTGGCTTCTGAGGATTAAGAGAAAAATGAATTCTTGACCTGTTTAGGAAAAAAAGGAAATCTCTTCTTAGGGTGAAATGATTCAACCACTTGCCTATTAATCATTCCGTTGCATAAAAGAGCAATATCAACATCTTTAATACACAGTACTATTGTATCTTCAGTCTTCTATGTCCTTTTGTAAAAATCTATCATTTTCCCTACTAAATGGAAACAATTATAAAGATACAATTATTAAGATAGATGCAAGCTATCTGAGATCTCCACCGTACTTGTAGAAAGCTCAGTATATTCCTCATAGGAGATGCAAAGAACTGTGGGAATTGGAAGCTTAACTTGTTGCTGATTTTACCATAGATTTTAAGATCAAGGCAAGAAAATGCAAAGCCACTCAATCAGTAAATTAATATGCAGGACTATTATGTGTATGGTATAAAATGTAGTTGTCAAAAGCAGAATGTATAATTTCTTTAAGCATATTTCCTTTAATGTTTGTGTTTAGGTATGCAAATACTCATTTAGAAAACAGGATGCATTGTGGTGATACCTCCTGAGGGAGAAAAAGTCAAATTAATGATATATACAATATATTGTTAAATATTTCCAAAATTTATGGCTTTTTTTGAAAGGTATTAAGAAGCTCTGATCCAAACTGTCAAAAAATCTTTTTTGTTTTTTATTTTTCTTTTTTGCACTGGCTTTGGGTCTATATTGGCTTAAGTTCTGGGCTCACACACAGCCTTACATTTTGCATGGAGATTCTCACTCAGAATTTCAAGAGACAATTATGTTGTTTATGTACGTTTTTTACCACAAGCAATAAATTGGCCAGAGCAAAACTCAGCCGAACTCCTGAGAAACCTCTTTGCAGATATGGATTCTGAATAAATAATTCATGCAACTCTAATTGTAGACACTAAGGGATTATAAACCAGATTTTCAAGTTGAAATGCATGTATATTTTTTTAAAGATGTACAGATTTAAAAGCTAAAAGGGAACATGATGATAATCTAATCTGAACTCTTGCATAATAATACTGGCTAAGGAGTTTCACTGGTTCCTATTTCAAATGCTAAACTTCAGATTGGTTTTGTATAAATGTGTTATGCTTTGAGTTTCATTGTGATTAGTTCAAGGGAAATGAAAGGTAACTCCCTGGAGCTGCAACCCACATTAAATTATTTCACTGACTATTACGTTTTGTGCAGGTGTTCAGCAACATATCAAATACGGTTTAGATTCCATGTCAAAAAGGTGAAACAGGAAAATATAGCAATCAGGCTTTGTAAAAGTGCCATAGGAGTGTCAACATACACAGAAAAAGTAACTTTGGAAATGATTCAGCAATGATTTTAACGGGGTTTTGGTTTTGACGTAAATGTTGCTCAGTGAGGGTATAATTTTGATGGTAGCACAAATGACTGCAGATCCTTAGTCAGATATACTTGGTACCTTTGAACTTCTGTATTTCTCTGCTGCTTTCTGAGGAAAATGAAAATATTACCCAGCCACGTCGGCTATGGATGTTCCCGTGTCAGTCGACGTGTTTCCTAGTCAAAGAGACATCTTTGCTTTTTGATGCTTAGCTACTGCTTGCGTCGGTTTTGCTCGTACCAAAGTGCTATTTTTCTAGATAGTAAGTGAGGGGAATCCATTTTTCCATCTGCCTTCCTCTGTCACCGAGTTGTGCAATGTTGTCAATGCTCCTTTTCCCCCGTGGCAACTGTGCTGTGTTTCTGCTCCATTCGGATGCCTGATATGATTGCACATACTAGCCTTAAAAAGAAATGTCAAGAAATAAACTGGAAGGCTTGTGAGGAACTTGGGATTTTTATTTCATTTGGATACCTATATTAATTTTTCTAAACTAATTTTTCAAGTTCTAGGAATTGTTTGTGTACTTGGTTTCTTTTTCTTTATTTCTCTTTCCTTCAAGGAACCCTTTTAAATGAGGCACTGCTTGCAGATGCATTTCTTAATTAATTGTGAATGCGTAGTGTGGTGACAGATGCAGAGGATGTTGCCTTTATCCTGATCACATTAAAATGAGTTGTGTTGAATATTCTATGATGCTTGGGGAAATTGCTTAATCCTATTACTTCTTGGAGAAGATTGAGTACCTCCTAATGTGAAATAAGAAACCTCAGAGTTGCACAGTGCAACTGCTGCCTCTGAGAGTGCCGCACAAAATGTATAGGATTTCTTCAAATGTGAGTCAACAATAATTTCTAGGCTTGTTTATCACACAAATGTTATCTAGAAAATTATTAGACAGTTGCTATGGAAACAAAGGCCTAGTACTAGAAAGATTTGTTACCGTAAGTAGTTAAGACAATGCTCAGACCTGCATCCCTGCTACGAGCAGTCAGCTTCCAAGGATGGAAGCGACAGATAACAAAACACCTATTTTTGCTGGTAACAAATAATTTGGAGCTATTTATCGACTGGCCTTTGCTTTTCTAGTAAAATACATACGTTAAATGTAGCACAGAAGTGTGCAAGCACTAAAGAAAATATTCTTTTATTTCATGTCATTCAAAAAGATGACGTGAGATGTGGGTGTCTACTGGAACTCAACATGGAAGACATATGGAAGACAAACAGCTCTTGCTCATCTGTGTGGTTCATGCAACAAAATGACAGTGCCTCCCATCTGGAGGAGGTATTAATTGTTAATTACTGCACTGAATAGAAAGCAAACCAAGACACTTGGAACTACTGTTGTCTTTTTTGATGAAAGGTATGATGAAAATATTCACAAAAGAGGAAAGTGCAGTCCTGCCCCTTCAAAAGATGGCAACATAGGTTGTTCTTGATTATCTTTGTGCAGCAAGACAAGATTGTTTTTATGTAGTAAAGACATTAAAGAATGGCTGCTTGAACATATGTTCCAAATTCCATGTAGGTTTCAATTTCCTCAGTGCTTATAATCTTCTGGTGGATTTCATAATTTGTTTGATCCGTTCCCCTTCCTTGCCCTTTAGATCAGACAGTTTTCTGAACCTCTCATCTTTTGAAAGATCTAGTCCATGAATTTCTAGAATGAACCTTGAAAAAGGAGAATGCTAAGTTAAAATAATCTTACTGTTTTATTTTAAGATCTTGTAACTTTGAAGCTAGTACTATAACTAGAAGGCTGGGTTATTTTCCTTCTTTCAGGATCCAGCAGTTCTTGTGAATGTTGATCAGTATTTCTGTGAATATGATATCAAAATATTCTCCTATGGTGGCTTCTAACAGCTCTGCTTTTGCCTTGTGGAGTATGAAGCTGTAGGTGCATTGAGTGTGGGTAGCAATTACCAACCTAGGACAGGGAGAATCTTGTGGCAGCAGAAATAGGAAGTCGGATTCCAGCAAAATGGAATTCCACTGTGGCAGGTGGCTGTAGCCGAAGCCTTTTCCCAAGGCCCTAAGCATATGGGAAAGTGTGCAAGAAATGCAGCAAGAGTTTGTCATTGCCAGGGTAGCGTGTACGAAAAGAACAAAAGGGTGACATTTGTAGGGAGCATTTTTCTAGCAGCTACAGGCAGCAACATAAAGGAAGATGAATAGTCTATTGATCTGAAAGTAAACAAGGATGGCTGTTTATTTTAAGTTAGATGCTCTTACACAATCTAACATGTCACCATAAATTGTGTGTTAGCAATAGATGAGAAACCAGAGGCACTGAAGGGTTAAAAGAGAAGGAGGATATTTATAGAAGTACATTTATGTGTTGAAAGCATACATTGAATGTGTGGGAAATGCAAAATGACACAATTTATACTAGGACCTGAAAAATAAATAAATAAAAAAAGGCAATAATATCTATCACTGGGTTAAAATCATTTCAGACCTTTAGTAAGAGAACAAGTAAAAAGAGCTAAGGAAATCTGGAAACATCGTCTAGGGATCAGGAAAGCCATTAGCAGGATATTGAATAGAGCTAAAAAAGCTCAGCTTTGACAGAGGATTGATGCCCCAGGAGAGTTTTCCATGTCCAAAAGACAGAAAAAGGAGGATTGCGTGAACCCTTTACTCTGGAAACTGCTGACCAATAGAACAAACAATAGGACAGATGCATTAATTTTGATGGTCTCTCTTTGAGGAGAAAAATTGAAAGGAAGAATTAAATATATTTTTAAAAAATGCTTTCCCTAGAAGGAAAGATGCATTTGGAACTAAGATTGATGCCAGATATATGTATGCAGGTATACATGTATGTTAGAAATGTACGTATATATGTTTGTATACTTTTTACTATGAGCATATCAGCAGCGTTCTGACAATTCTTGCTTTGCAAGCTGAGCTAAGCATAAGCAGTGCATGTTCAGCACCTCCTCGCGGAGAAGGTTTTCTCCTGCTGCTCTTCAGATTATATTCAACATCTAAGATGTAGCGTATTTTGATGGTACAGAGGGGCTTTAAGTTTATGAATTGGAGTTCTTTGGGAAAAAAAAAAAAAAAAGATGACAAAAATACTAGGGAGAAACAAGGTAAGAGTGTACAGATGTATTGATGCTTTGGATGCTTGAGAATTTAGGATTGAGCTAACTAGGTATATAAGCTGTTTCTAACAGAACTAAACTGCACAAAAGACTCCACATTGTCTTGTTGGGAAATTGCCTTCAATGCCACTTGACATATT
Source organism: Nothoprocta perdicaria (assembly GCF_003342845.1). NCBI lineage: Eukaryota > Metazoa > Chordata > Aves > Tinamiformes > Tinamidae > Nothoprocta > Nothoprocta perdicaria. The sequence goes on from NW_020455766.1 coordinate 947,144, forward strand.
AATGGAGGGCATCCTTCATCTTTCTTGTTGAAATTAGTCTGTATTATTAGAATTTATAGAGGAAATTTTAGAGGGAGAAAGGAAACAGGAACTTTAATATTTAGGAATAAGTTACGTAGCTTGAGAGAGGCAGACCTAGGTTTGAGTTGCTATTCCTAGAATAGCCTAGGTCACAGTCAATGGATTAGTGATAGAAAGCCTCTCTCCTGATTATGTTTGTGAATGAAAAAGTCTTAGGCTTCTGCAGTTCTGTTGAACTTCCATGCTCTAAGGCATTTTACTTGGTAGCTTTTTGGCATGGTTTGTTTTGGGTCACCTGCTTTGCAAAATCTAGACTGCCTGAGGCAAAAGAGAAGTAGCTAGACTGATCTGGAGTTTAGCAAAGATGATGGTAGCTTTGGGTATAGACGGGAACAGGTTTTGAGTGCCTAGGCTTTTGAAATGGAATGTCAAAACCTTTAGGTAAAAGAACATTTAGGGTGTCTAAACAGGGTAGGTAGTGCCTATGTGATGTAATTTTCAATTTAAACACTTAATTTCTGCCTGTTTTTAAGTCTGAAATGTGATACTACTTCTTTGGATTTTACTCTTTATGCCAAATGCAGCTACTCGAGCTAGCAACTGTCGCTACTACTGCAACAGTTATGGAAAGAAGGAAGATTCTTCAAGCAGGGATTATTGTTTGCTGATATTAAGAAATCTAAAATCAAGAATTACCTATTTCTAATAATGCAGAGAGTCACTTGGCATTGCAGTCGATATTTAATATGAGGACAGAATTGTCTCGGTGCTCCTTATCAAGCCTCTATGAAGCTCTAGTTTGGTTACAGTGGTTGCCACCAACAGCAGTATCTCAGTCTCTTCCACATCTGCCTTTGGTGGTCTGCTCAAATGGATGCAGAGTGAAGCAAGGACATCCTGTTCCATTGCCTTTTCTCTTACAGGAATATACTTCTTCCCTCTGTTACTGTTTCTGAGCCTGATAAAAAGGCTGTGAACCTCAATATCATCTGTCTTGGAAATTCCTGGGAGAGGTGCAAGTTTATTGTTCCACTGTAGTTGCACCTGCTATTATATTCTTGTTTCTTAGAAAATGAAGTTTTCAGAAGTTTGGATTTTTTTTTGTCTAAACATCTAGATGGGCAGCAATTCCTGGAGCTGAGGATCTTTCTCATTTCTCCTATATGCCAGCTCGTTACAGAGGCAGCAAGTAAAAATATACTGTAGTATAACAGCTAGTGGCATATAAATTGTCTCGAGGAAGACAGAACAGTATCAAAAGAGAAAGAGAAGAGGAAAAAAAAGCTATTTAGCTAAGGCTGGCGTGAAAACCCATAGAGCCCAGAATATAGAATTTCAGTAGGAAAAATGTTTTTACATATTTCCTTGTGATGCATAAGCTTTAACTTGTGGATAACCACCAGTGATAGGATTTTGCTCACAATTTCAGTCCCTTTTCTTTTTCTCATGAAAAATAGGGAATTCATCTATAAAAGAGAACATCCTTTGAACAAAGCAACTAAGTGTGCTGCTTTAGATATGTGGCTAGGGAAAAGGAGGTTTTGTGTCTTTAAGTCTTCATTTGTCTTTTCTAATGTCTGCATATTCAGGTGAAAGAAAAGAATGAAATCTAGCAACCCTCTATTTTTTTTCCTTTCTGTGTTTCTTCATCATTCATCAATTTCCCTTCCTCTTCCTTGTGTCCTACCAAGTTGGAATGTGTCCATTTTTAAGCACAAGCACTAGTTTCACAGGTAGTTTTTTGTATCTTATGGAGTGGAAAGATGTCAGGTAAATCTGGCAAATTGTAATCTATTTTCTTTTGTTCTGTCAGCTGCTCAGAATTAGGAAATGGAGCTCAGAGATGAATGGTGGTCAGTTCCTTGGATAGACTTGTAGTCTGAGGTCTGCGAGTTGCAGAGTCTAGAGTTTGAGGAGCCTCCTGGTTTTATTAGAATTCAGCTGAAGCTCTTGTGAAGGGTGGAGGTCATTAGGGAAAGAGATTCCCCTTCACTGCAGCATTTGCCATTGAATAGCACAGGAGAGAGGGAGAGGGAGAGAAAGACGAGTTTCTCGCTGGGCTGCGAAAGAATTTGTTCGTGTCATCTCTCCCTGATGGAAGAGGGTAATTGAATACAGAGAAAAGGCATGTAGCCAAAATTGAGCTGTGTGACTGACTTTTGTACTGAGAGGACTTTCAATGAGCTTTTGAGGCCTGTTGGGAGGTTGCTTGTGCTAAAAGGTAGAATGAAAGTTTTGCTGGAAAGAGAAACATTTGTGTGTGCAGTTAAGAAAGGATTGTTTGCTCCAAAGGTTTCCTATCATTAGTGAAGAAGATTCACAAAAATGAGGGCAAAAGGTAACTTTGCGGCCAATGCTGTCACTTGCAGGAAGCAGTGCTTATAACACATGCTTTGAACTATCCTTTAAAGATCTTGTGGTTCATGGAAGGTCGGAGTCGAGCATGGCGCTCTTTAAACGAGGTGCTCATGATTTTGCCTCATTTCTGAGGCTTGTGTGATCACACAGTGTGTGTGTGTGTGTGTACACACATGGGTTTACCTGTATACTTGTTTTCCCTTATTTTTCATATGCATAAAAGTACCCTTAAATTTTAGGATCTTAAATTTTAGGAGACTCTTGAATAGACTTGAGTCTAAAAATCACCAACTGCTCCTACATGTAGTGGTAAAGAAAAAAAAATCCAAATGCGCGGAAGTGTTAAGTGGATTGGAACACGGATTTTGTTTGTCAGGCAGCAATGCGTGCTCTACTTTTTGTCTTCTCTTGCATGCACATTGGGATGCTGCAATGTGATGAGTTGTTGAAAAAGTAAAATGTATGTTTTTAGAGATTGATGTGGTTAGCTCTTCTTTTCAGTCTACTTGTATTTAAATCTGATTTACCCAAAAATATAATTATTTTGATCACAGATTTGCACACTTAACCAGTTAAGGATAATATTAAGAAAGCTTAGATGACTCTTTGCCAGATTTATGTACTTATTCAGCTGAGTTTCAGTCAACTCAATTCTGCATATTTGATTTTAGAGATAAATTAGATCTTGGCAAGCATGAAGGTCTGAGGATTTGTGCAAAGTACAATTAAAGGTCAATATAACTAAAATACCACAAGCAGAAATCTTAGAAAATAGAGCTGCTTCAACTAGATCAATTAACTAGATCTAGACTCCATGAGCACAGAATGGCTGGAAAGGTATATGGATTGGTTTGAGTTATGAATGACAAGTATGCCAAAAATCAAGGGATTGGTCACAGGTATTTTTCTTTAGTTCCTAATGCTGTTTTTTTTTTTTTTTTAAACTAGCATAGAGTTATATATATATATATATTTATTATAATGGAGACTTGAAGAGGTCTCCTCTAATGAGGACTTTTATGCCATTGCTTTCTTCGTAACACAGTGATAAGGAATTTGCAACTGATGTTTAGCTGAAATTCTGTTTAATTTCGGTTCCATTTGTGCCAGAATATATCTTTACCTTAAACTAGTAGTAGAAATGAGTGCAGTAGTACCAGTCCATCCTTGTCTTTCTGAGCCAGGTTTCTGGAGCAAGACCAATGGTGAGAAGCACATAACGAAGTAGGAATGTGCACTGGAGAGCTGGGCTCACCACCACGTGCCCAGGCGTGGAGATGGGCCACTGTGGGGGTACCTGGCAGCTCTTCAACTGCTTTCTGTAGCAAGAGTTGCTTCATTGCACGTTTGCTGATGCAGTGTTTGAAGGCTGCGGGGAAAATAAGCTGCCTATACAACTCATATTCCCACCTCCTCTGTGAAACCTGTGACTCCTGGCAAGTGATGATTATTTGTGGTGCTGCTTTCTATAAAGCCAATGATTGTGTCTTCAAGATTGCTCTACTCGTTGGAAATCCCTGGTTTCTTTGAATCTTTTCAGTTGAGTGTTTTTTAAGCTGTTGAATGGTCATTTGTGGTTGTGCTTGCTGCCCTATATTTGCATTTGAAATAAGCAGTGAAACTTTAATGCCAGAATTCCAGAATTTAATGTCAGAATTCTGTTTTCCTTCAACACAGCAAATCGGTCCTCTCAGACAGCAGATGGAGATAAGCTAGAGGATAAATACTTGACCCTCACCTTAGCAATCCATAGATAAGTGAGGAAGCCAGTGTGATCCTTGCTCTACTCTATCTGGAAAGCAGATGCTTGATGTTGGATCTGTGATGGACAGGAACATAGTGATGGAAGGAACCAGGGACACAACATCCTGCTGTGTCCTGGCTTGCATGTGCCCATGGTGGGACTCTTTCATACCAAGGACCCAGGTATGGGGCTGAGTGATTAGATGATGACTTCTGATCCTGGGAGAGGCAGGTGTCTGGGTTCAAGCTGGAGCTCACCTGGGGCTTTCACCTCTTTCCTGGGCTCTGGCTCTGTGCTGGCAGTGGGGAAATGAAGTGCTGAGAAAGCAGGAGCTTTTGGAGGGATTCTGCTGCTTGTGCTTCTCTCAGAACTGTATTTGCAGCTGTAAATACCTACGTAGTCCAACTGTTTAGGACTTGATTGATAGCTAAAGGATATCCTAAAATTGTTAGTTGCAGTATGGGGAGATTTTACTTTGGTTCTCAGCTTCTGTTTCCACAAAGATGGCAGTGCTCTTTCCTCTGGCTGTGTCTTTGAAATGAGAAGTGGTTTGTCTAATGTGCTTTTGGCAAAATGGAGTGGGCACTATATTGATAAAACATTTTTATTAACAGACAAATAGCATAGTGTTAAAATCAATCTTCACAAAACTTCATTTGAAAATTAAATTAAAAAGGACACTTTTAATGTGCACAAACAACTCATTCTGATAGCCTTGAGCTGGAATGCTTCAATATTTTATTGTGATGTGATATTTTAAGATTATGTTAGTAGCTTATATTAAAAGCATTCTGAAAAATCAGAACAGGAGAGTTTTAATGCATTGAAATTAAATTCTTTAATTGATGCAAACATTTCTTCATTTTTGGGAAACTTTGAAATGCTGGAAACTTCATGTTGTCTGAATCTTGTTTGAAATTTAAAAAAAAAAAAAAAGCTAGTTTGATACTTGTGCAGGAAACAAAGGAAAATCTGTTTGGGGAGAGATGCCTTATAACCATCTCCATTGACATATGCTGTCTAAATGCAGTTCATATATTATTAATGATGTACATATTTAATAATTCCTGTTAATCCCAATCCTTCTCCTGTGTTGAGTATAGAAGATAATTTTTGGCTGACGGAGTACATATTTTTTTTTATTGCAGTTAGTTATGTGGCAAGCATACTGTGACTTCTTCCTCGCCTTTGCGTGTGATAAGCTACATGCCTGCAGGTGATGCTGAACAAATCAGTCTGCCTTTTGCCTTGTGAAGAGCCATACTGGACATCACCTGACAAACCACGATGTGGCATCTGGTTTCCTACGCCGTGTGATTTAGCATTGCTGATGTTTGCTGTAGTAAAGAGCTCCTTGTTGATGGCAATGGGGTTGTGCGAGGTGCCGGCGTGCTCGGAGGCCGTGGTGGAGTCACTCTGCTGCTGGCCTGCTTGCTGATGTGGCTGGTCTCTTAGTCCTGGATGTCCCAGCCTGTAGCTGGGGGTCTTTAGCTCATCTACAACAGGACAGTGCCAAGGGCCCCGTCCTGCGACCCTCCTTTAGCCATCACCTGTGGGAGTGAGAGCCATCCCCGCTCTCATTAGTTTCTCTGCTGACGCAAAATAGGTCAAGAAGAGGCAACACTTCAGGTCAGCCTGTAAATGGCTCTTAAATGGAAATTCAAGCATTTGCAGTGGTAATGCACTATTTATATGGACACTTTCAGGTTTTTTTTTTCTAGTTGCAGATGTGCTACGAGTAGGTCACTACTTGTCACGACTGCCACACTGGAGGGTGCCCAGCTCTAGATTTACCCATGCAGTTAGATGTAGGAGACCTTCTCAACCTATTGCAGTCAAAATAGACAACACAAGCAGTTAATGTAGGTCCTTTTGACAGAAGTAGGTCATGGAGTGATGTGAGCATCTCGGCCAGTGTAGAGGGTCAGAGACTCGTGCTCTTCTTCCCTGCAAAAGGGAGTGATGTGAAAACCGGATTGAGAGGATGATTTAGCTGCAGGAACAGCCATACCTGGAAGAGGGCTCAAGTTCAGTGGGATGTTCAGTGTTTTGTCAGTTCTTTGCTCCGATGTGTTTCTTCTTTTGTATTTTGTTTTAACCCATTGTGAGTAGGATTTGAATGCTGCTGCTGTACCCCCACACTCCTTTGGGTTTTGGAAAGTGCCTGACTGATCAGTGGATAACATAGCTATGAGCTTAATAATAATGTTAGTAGCCAAATATATAAGGGCATTTTAGCAACTGAGGGGTTATTTCGTAGCTTGCTCTCAATTAATTTGAATGTGAAAAATAAAGATGGGCAAAGAATCATGCTGTTCATTCACCGTAGATGAGGAGATGATAATTCTTTTTCCTACTGCTTTTTAGTTGCCTGTTTGAAAATAACACTCTTCTCAGAACAGCTTTCAACAGCAGCTTGCACCCCCAGCTATAATGGTTCCTCTTCTCCACGCAGGGATGGTAATCTGATTTTAGAAAACCTTGCTGAATTCCAAGCCCATCATGTGAAATGCACTGCAAGACTTTAAAAATAAACAGAATGACTGAAGCTAAGGCAAATGGTATTGTTCTGAAAATACCAACTTCCCTTTACTTATGTAGTGGGGTAAGAAAATGTTGCAGTTGAATATGTTTTATCGCACACCCCTATCAGGGAATTGGAGATTGTTGTGATAGGAATGTTCAGAGAACTGACAAATTAGGCCAGATTTCAGCTTTAAAAGAAAACTTTAGTAAATTCGTTAATTAATAGCATGCTTTAATATTAGTTCATCCATCTGCAACTGAGCTAGTCTTTGTCCCTTTAATTGGATTGCTGAAATACTAATGTACAGTGCTATGCACTGGGTTTGGCTATGCTATATCCATGTTGCAAAGTGTTTATGTACTGCTGCTGTCACATTCTTTCAGTATACCTATCTTCAGGGTTAAGGCAGGCTGGCCTTGAATATATTCACTCATGTACTTGTAAATTTTAGGTATCTCAGGCCTCTGCTTTGGTTGTGAGCAGTTTCTGCCTTTTGCTTTGAAAACACGTTTGGAGAAGTCGTGCTCTGCTGTTACCGTCTGGGAACGCTACAGCTTTATCTGCCTCTGCTTCTTTTCCTCCTCTTGCCTTATCTCATGTCCAGCTCAACGTTTTGTGCCAGCTGTATGGGGGGGAAGGACAAGTAGCTTTATTTGGAGAAAAAATGTGTGTGTGGGAAAAGCATAATATAATATACCCTTTTAGCTGGCTGTACTTGCCCTAGAGAAAGAGTAATTGGGTTAAATGCCTCAGTACAAGAGAATATGCCCGTGGCTTTGACAAAGCCATGGTAGTCACATGTTTGTGACTTAGTAGAAACCACTTAATAAGGTTTCCATTTTTTATCATAAATATTTAACAGAAACCATGTCTGAGTGGGGATTAGGGGAAAAGGCCTGGAAGAAAGGCAAAAATGACCATCTGTTTAGATAAAGTAGACTCTGAGGAAAAGCATAGCCAAGAACTGGAGACTCTGTTTTCATTTCAGTAAGACAAGAAGGTTTCCTGGTAGACTTATATTACTGTTGAACCTGCTCTTGATGAGAAATGACCAAAACAAATGGAGTTCTGGATAAATTCAGAGTGATTAAAATACGAGGAGGAGAGGAGAGAGAGACCAGTAAACGAGCAGTTTGCATGTTGTCCTTTCTGGCAACAGGATTACTGTTTTGTTTTGTTTTCCCCAAATACCCTGATGTTGAGATTCTAAAGTAGTTTAATATATAAGAATTGCCGTTCTTTTAAATCCCCAAAGAGTTTAAATGTTACGCTTTTCCTCTCAGCCAGCTCAGACTAAAATAACGAGAAGGGAAGCTCCAATGGCACTGTTTAAGGTTGAGAAAAGTCCAAGTGTGCTGTGGGAAATTGTTGTATTTGTCAGCTGGTTTTCAAAAGGTACTGTCTATAGTGGGGTCATTCTCATTTTGGGACTTGCTTGTTGTACAAGGCATGTGCCTGAAAATGAAATTGCTTCTGAGCCCCGCTCCCACGGAATTGTCTGTATGTTCTTTGCACCTTCTAGTGCAAGCAGCTCCTCTGGACTTTGGTTCTCTGTGTAGCTGAGGCCCACATATACAAGAAATCCTGGAAACTATGTGAAGGGAAGCTCAGGCAGTAGGGTAGTTGTGTGTAAATTGTTGGTAGGAAGCAGAAGGAGGGGGAACCATTATATCCTACATAATGTTTTTAACATTTTAACCTTAATATACTCTCATAATTTTATAGTGCATGTATTTTTATTATTATAATACTTATACACTGCAGTTGAACAAAAAGTTTAAAGATTTCATACTAAACAGCATTTTACAGAAATCAGTTTTTTTTTCCTTAGGCACCGTTGTGCAAAGGAAGAAAAGGGATAATTAAACTTGTTTTATTTTACCCAAGTCATCTGTTGAAGGATTATGCTTAAAAAAAAGAATGCATTGTGTTGGATAGTTGCTTTGGATAAATTAATAATAAAGGGAAAATTAAAAGGAAGGCAATCATGTTTGGGACAAAAATAGCTTTACCCTTGGTTGTGCAACAGTTGTCAGGATGTACTCAAGTGGAAAAGATAAAAAATGGTTTAGAGTGGGCCAAATAGAGTTAGTGCAATTTCATTATAACTGTTTTGAATAATGGCCTGGAGTGTTAATGATGTAATTTCTGAAGTGTTCACTTAAATAAGGTCTTAACAAAAAAGACCAACATCACATAGGAGCTGCTTGAAATATTGTGAACATTAGGGTGTATAACAGTCGCACGAGGATGATGGATTACAATTCAAGTAGGGTTAAAAATGAAAGGAGATAATATTTTTCATCCCTTTTGATCCTGTCAATATCTCCTTAAAATGACAGGAGACTTCTGCTTTCTCTATACATCCTTCCCTTCCTCCTTTTCTTCTCAAGAAGCTCCGACCTACTTACGTGTGAGCCTGTTCCAATATTTGACATGCATGCTGAGAGCTGAACTGATAGATATGAACTGATAGATTTGCTTTTAATGATTTGACGCAGTCAGGAACCCACTTGTTGCCCTGTCCTCCTTTTGGAGGCTACTAGATCTGCAGAAAGAATGACAGAGCAAAATGTGAACTGCTGCCTCAGCTGCACTCCTGCCCAGCCTGGAATATTAATGGAAATGAGCAATGGAAATAATGGCAGAAAGATATAACTGTAGAAACCACTTCTGCAATTTTTCTTTAACTCAAGAACGTGGAAAATAAAGTAAGAAGTATTCTTAAAGGATAGATCTTTCATTGTGGCTGTTTAAAATATCATTTATATTCTCCAGTGAAGGAAGGAAAGCAAAACATTTTAAAATTTTATTTGAATAAATCTAACTTTTTCCTTTGGATCCAAAGTCAGCTAATGCATCTTTAGTCCCTAGCTAGAACCTTTCATACTGAAACTCCCAAGATTCAGATGTGTGATTGACTTTAGGTCTCACATTTCCTCTCTTGACTTCAATACAGGGGCCCATCTGCTCTAGAGAGAAGCATATTTCTGTAGCTTTGTGGGATTTTATCCCTGATGTGTGTGATTTGCCTAGAGTTAATTCCTTTTAATATAAAGAATTCTAAATATAAAGTTTTCTCATGGAAAATCAGTAACCTACTCATTTTAAAACCTCTTTGCAATAACTGTTTTTTTTTTCTGTTAGATTGTCAGAGCATTTTAAATGTTTATTGATGCTTGTAGCTTGGTGTTTATCATTTTAGGAAATATTTTGAGCATTAGCTGCACAGTTTATCCATCTGGGCTTAAAAATTGTTGGGTAAATGAAGGGAGATAATGAACAGAAAAATATCATAATATTGTTGTAACTTCTGTTTAGCATCAGCTACTATTTATGGATTTTAGAGTTAGGAAAGCAGCAGTAGCCGCATGAAGGCTTTGAGCATGAGCTTAGCTTTGAGATGTGGATGTCCAGGCCAAGTCCAGGGCTCCTGTGGAGGTGGGGGGACAGACCTCCAGCTGCCCTTGATAGCCGAGACTATTCCTGTGGAACTACTTGTGGTCTTCCCTGATCAAGAGAGGTCATTGAAGCAAGAGGTGTCACTGTTCCTTCTCTTCCCAGTACCTTTTTAACCAAGATACAGAAAGAAAAAGCAGAATTACATTGTGGAATTAGCTGGTAAGCAAACTGCAGCATCTAGAGCAGTTTCAATGGTGCGTGACTACTTGCCACCGTTGCGAGGTTGGTGCAAGGTACTTCCAGCTAGATTGGCAGTTTTGCATTAAGTTTTCCCTTCAGTGCTGTTGCAGGTTTTATTACAGCTGCTAATATTGAGGGCACCAGTCAGCAGAGTCTTGTGTGTTTCCAAATATCTTAAAATACTTAATTTACGTGATAGCATGCAAAATAAGTCTAACTTGAGCATAAATTTGTTTATGACTAGGCAATGCTTTTTCAAAGTTGGTCATTGACTATTTTGAAATGTGCGTCTTGTCAAAAACAAACTTCACCTAAAGAAATCATGAAAAAAATATATATGTTATGGAAGTTGTTATTTTGGATTGGCTGAAAAGCCTAAATATAAAAGAAGAAAAAAAAAAAGGAAAAGAAAAGGAAAAAAAGGCTTTTGAAAAACCTACACAGCTCCTTTCATAAAGAGCAAATGTCAGATGTTGGTTCGTTCCTTTCCCCATACTCACCTGTTTAATTTTCTGTAGAATGGCGTGGGTCTGTTTGCCCCTTTCCCCGTCACTCCCTGCTTATTAGGAATTTCATTACCCGCTCATGCTTTTGACTTTCAAGAGGTGTGAGATCTCTTTTTCATCTGCACAGTAAATACCCTCTGGCAAGAGAGTGTAGCTGTATGTTTTCTTGTTTTAGTATTACATTGAATGTTTCATCTCAAGTGCTAGCAGTTTTCTACAGACTCCAGTTTAGAGCAGAATTCCAGTGAGGCAGGAGCTGGTCTCTGTGGGATTTTGGTTTTTTTAATGATTCTTTTAAATCTCAGAAGCTCTTTTTATGATACAATGGTAAAAAATGCTTTAATAAATACATAGTGGTGCGAATAAAAAAGGCTGAGTATTATTGCTTGCTTTTCTGCTGCCCTGTGTTTTGGTCGCCTCTGGAGTAATGCAGGAGAGATGTCTCTAGGTATATGGTGATTTTAATTCATGTTTGGACTTGCATTTTTGATTAAAGATTCTCTCATCACTCACAAGTAGTAAATCGGGGTGGTGCCATGAGCGGGAAGCAGACACAGGACCAAATCCTTAGCTGGTGTAAACCTGCAGCACTTTAAGTTGCGCCTATATACATGAGGGAGCATTTGTCCTGCTATATTTACTGCATTGTGAGTATTTTGTTCTGAATAAAAGCAGGCTCAAGCTGGTTGTCAGGAAAATGAAATAAGTCCTCAGCTTATGTATTAATAGCTGCAGCACCTCTGGCTGTTTTAGCTGTCTGCAGAAGTCATGGGTGTGTAGGAGGAACGGATGCCCTCACCTCCAGCTTTTAATGGTAGTGGACAGTACATTTCCATATGTGTCTTTTCTGCCTTATACTCTTATGATGGTGTATATACGGACGTGTGCTACTTATATAGCTTGTACTCTCCGATAATGCATTTTCAGGCTGGAAGAGCAATGTGAGGTTGTATCCCTTCCACTGTGCAGAGCGGCACTCGGCGCTGCTGGGAGCTGAGTTGTCAGGAGGTGCCTGGCTGGGGGAGGAAGCCAAGTCCTGCCTCGGCTCTGCCTGCTCGTATGGATGGTCGGGATCAGCTCCCAGCAGGAGCTGGGTGGTGAGTGTGAACTGGGCAGCCCTGCTGGGCCTGGGCTCTGCACTGCACTGGTGCAGGCGAACAGCACCCAGCCTGGAGGCGGGTTTCGGAAGCCTCGATACCTGCAAACAGGCTCAAAGTGCCTGCACGTTGCCATGGATAACTTTGCTATCACCTATTGGATAGGTGATATTGGACTTGCCCTTTAATAGCATTTTACTCATAAGCGTTCACTGTAAGGTTTTAACCTTTAAAAAAAAAACGCAAAAGTATACATGCACAAAAGAAAATCTAAATTAAAAAAAAAAAAAAAAAAAAAAAGACATCTGGTTCCTGGAACTTTACAAAGGAAAACAAAAACAAAACCCTGCATATTTCACGTAAGCTTAGCTTGTATTTCTACTGAGATTTGTAAACCATCTCAAATCAGAAGACCAAGTTAAGGTTTTCATTATATGCCATGTATTTTTAGCTTATTTTAATTATTCACTTACTGAAATGCTCTATATCCAATGCAATAAATGATGTTCTAGGTTTTTTACATCTCTGTATGCTGGTGAAGTATGAAGGGGAAAAAAAAAAAAGCTTAAATAGGGGGAAAAAAGGGCAAAGAAAAATAGGAGTAGCTTTCATGAGTAGAACCGTATTTCTTACAAAAATATTCTGTTATATCTCCTGTACTGTTTGTAATACCCCCTTTCTCCTTTCGCATTGTTTCACGTTGTAATCATAATAGGAAAAGGGAGGCATTTTCTGTAGTTTGTACTAAACTTTATTTGCAAGTTGCTATAAATAGCCAGCTAGCAGCATACATATAAAAGCACCAGGCTTTAGAGCTTTCTTCTAATTGGAGAACTGTTAGGACTGCTGCAGTAAAGAATAACTCTTCTTTGTATACTTAGCAAATATTTACAAGAGCAATAATATTATTTCCCATTACTACTTCATATCTTGGCAAATTGCTCTTAGATCATATACATTTACAAACAACAACAAAAAAACCCAGTTCTTGTGCAAACAAAATAATTAGCATCCATCTCTAGTTCTCTCCTAAAATTATTAAAAGCCATAATAACTAAATCTGCTGATGTTAGTTTCTCAAGGAACTGTTAAATCATACCAGAATAAAACATGTAATTGGCTGCTGCAAGCTGCGGGATCTATTCCAGGTCATCACACAGAGGAAGCCTCCTTTGATCCCCTTCCTTAAACGTTGTCTTAATCCATCCATGTTGTTTTAACCTTTAGTCTGCATCGCAATTCTACTGCTTGCTTTCATCTCTGTGTCTTACAATGTAAAACAATTGTTAGCCCAGAAATGGTTTTGTAAATTGGCCAAGGCATAAATAACGAGTACCGTTTCTGTTTGTCAAGGTGAGCTCCATAGTGGTGGGCTGGCTGGAGGAGCACGCCAATGGTGTCCTGTTGGCTCTACGCTTCTCAAGGCAGCGTTTTTATCCAAACATTAGATTTCTATAGAATTTAATGATAGAATTCCTTATAAACCAATCTGTAGTTTTTCAGGCTGGAGATTTGGTGTTTCAACAATGTGGATCTGAGCTATAATTCCCTTGCCCAATGTTTGGAAGAGTTCAAATCAATGTCCCAGACTGTCTCTGGTTGAACTGTGTTGGGGTTTGAGATTGGGTTTGTTCTGGGTGAATACCTAAGACCTTGAACGCTTATCCAGATTGCTTCGGTGTAGGGTCACAATTCCATCAGCATAAGTTTGTGAAATTGCTGGTGTATCTCAACACCTGGTTGAGATGAGAATATGAAACTGAGCTATATTCCTGAACATGTCAGATCTAAAATAATATTTGATTTTTGTCAATTAAACGGTCAGAGGTCGAGCACAGAATTAGCACGTTTGTGCCATTGTATTCAGTTCATTTCCCTTGTACCTGAAAATAGAGGCATAAACTCAGAGCGTTAATTTTAGTGATTGCAGGCTTTGAGTAGGAGATGATGTTAATGTGCAAAATCTTGTAACAAAGATACAGACCAATTTAACAACCTCAGTGTAGGGGAACATTTTTCATTGTAGGGGACAAACAGACAAGGACAGGTGGCCTTTTTAGTGCAAGCTGATGATTAATGCAATATGAGATGAGTTATGAAGGATGTTGATAACCCACTAAACCTCTCCACAGGAGTTCTCGTGGGAGGTTGCAAAAATACATTATCTGTCACGCAAAATAAACTGATAAAGTTTCAGCTGTAGATTAGTTGTTCTCCTTTGTCTCACCGTTTCTCTTTGGAGGCAAGTAGCATGCCTCAATCCAGGTCTGCCTCAAAATAAAGCTGCCTATTTAAGGAAAGGAGGGCAAGTGCACCTAGCAGAGGTAGCTAGAGCCTTTGTAATCATGGAAATCAGAACTAATTTGCATACATTGCACACGGTTTAGTCTGTTCTGATTGATTGTTTTTCTGTGGATTAATCTACATGATGCCTCTTGTCTTGCAGTTTGGATGATCCCCTTTACTTGCACCTAGAAAAGGGATCCTTATGCACTGTTTTGTCTGAGATTTTTGTTGCTTTATTAAAAAACAGAGGGGGATACAGATATTCCTAGTCTACTATAACTCCACCCCTGGACTTAGAGTTTTTCTAGAACCCATTCAAAAGAAATACCTGCTCTTACTACCCCGCTTTGCAATTTTGCAGGTTGCTCCCATTCGGTTTGATTGCATCCCTGATTGTTCCAGTGAATGGTGATAATAAAAACAAGTATAGTTGTTACTTCAGTAACCTTCTCATTTCTCACCTGTGTAGTTGAGATATAGAAGTCTTATTCGTGCTGTCTATCATTTCCAAAGAACATCTCCCTTCTGTTTGGTGAAAGCTGTCTGAACTTTTTACTGTCTGTGTCTTATGCTGTTGTGGGCATGCAGAGTGTCTAGCTTGATATATGTTCTTTTTTGATTATTCTGACTCTTCTGGTTTAAACTGGATGTCTACATCTGCTCCTTGAAGCAGCATTAATTTTTAAAACATGGAAAATTTCCATATTCTCTATTATTTTTGCCAAAAAATGATTTCAACGTGCGTATTCCATGTGAGATGCTGAATAATTCCCAAGGCAAATGTATTCTTTAGCTTTACCATACCACACATTTTTTTTCCATTTTGTGCAAAGAAAATACATTGAGCTATGATCCTGACAACTGTGTTTATAAAAACATATATAATTTTGGTATTACACCGTCTTAAAATATTACTGGGTGGTTAGTTGGTCAGAATACACAGAGAAGCATATTTTATTTTGATACACATGACTGAGCAAATTTATGTACACATTTGTAATTTTATTTTGGGCAATTTTCTTGAGGGTGATGATGGGTGAATACTCTTCATAGTCTAAATGGTATTTTTCCTGCAAAATATTAATGAAAATTAGGTGGTTGATTCTTTAAATAACAATGGTGGAAGCAGTAAATAGAACCAATTAATCTTTATGAGTAGATAGATTCATCATAGTTACTCATTTGTGCTGCGTTCACATCAACCTCTGGAAATAAATGTAGGAGGGAACCACTGCTCAGCTGTGAGTGCTAATTTGTCTGATGCACTTTGGCAGATGTTGCTGCCTCCACAGCTTCAAAAGTGCTGAAAGAGAAGAGGAGTGGTGGAGGATTTATATCATGATTTGCCAGGCTTGAGGAGACACATAAGACTTCACAAAAATCTCTGCCTCTGTAGAGCTGGATATCTGGGAGCAGCTGCAGCAGTGCAGGAGCTTGGGATATCTGATGGTCCAGGTGAAATCCTCTCCTGTCCTTAAGCAGTGGTAAACACCACACTCTCTTGCCTTGTGTTCATCCAGGCTAAACTCCTTATATTGTGAAATTTGTAAAGCAGTTGATGACATATCTATCATATATAACATTTGTGCATGATATTTTTGGTAACTGTTACAGATTTTTAGCTTTGTTTCTAATTAAGGGAAATGTCATTAGCATCTGGGTTAGGGAACCTCTGGCTCTAACCTGGCTCAAGCAAGTCCTTGAGGGAGTTGGTTTTTGGGCAGCTGAACTTGCCTAGTGATGCGTGTTTGTGAAGGACTCCGGGTGTTTGTGCATGGGGGAAACTTCATTTGCACATGATTATCTCAATGTATTTTTTAATCCTGTTATTGAGCGGCCTGTGCAAATCAGGCTTTGACTAAAAACACTGATCTGTGTAATAGCAAATTCTCAGCAGCCTAAGACTGTGAGAAAAGACCATGAAAAATGTTTTAAAGCTATGCTAGATGTGGGGCTTTGATATTAAGAGTAAAATAAGGGGAAGAACCCTAACAACACGCATGTTGCTATTTTTAAGCTGCCCATTTTGGAGCTGTGCCCAAGAGCAAATGTGTGTCATGCCAAAGACTGTAGGTGTAGGCACGCATGCTCTTCATTCAAGGCATGAGTCAAAATGACAAGTTGTTTAAATCTTACTTGAAATGTGCCACTCTCTAAAATGAGAAGAAAACTGAAAAAGGATCCTAAATTATCTTAGTAGGTGGTAAATAGAGCTGGTAAAATGCCTTTCCTTTAAAATATTTTATTTGAGTGGGAACATTTGTCAAAATTTTTTATTGCATTCATCTTGAAAGGGTTGACTGAGTTGTCCAATGGCTCCTGAAACTTTCTGCCTTAGAAAAGTCTGAAAAACCTCATTTTAAGTAAATACTTCCAAAGTAATATAAAAGATCTATACCTCCACGCCTACCTTGGAAGTTTGTACCAGTCACAATGGACTGAATTTTTACCTACAGCAGAAGGGGTAGACATTTTTTCTTAATATATGCTAACTGTGATAGGTATTTAAAAAAAAAAAAATTCTACAGTTCTTTTCATCTGTGCTTCCTAGTTAAACATTTTCTACGAAGAGACATTCAGCTGCTCTGCACAGCATTACCTGAGCAAGCTGAATAACAAAGTACCTGCAACTTTTTGTTTATAATGTAAATATTGTGCAAAATAATTATCACACTCATGTAACTGGAAAAAATATAATATAAATTTCAGTATATTCTTTCCGCAGTAGGTGCAGTCTTCAGTTCATCAGGGTGAAGAACAAACTACTTTGCACATTTGTTTTGATGGGATGTGGGATGAGCAGCTGATGAAGCTAGACTGAAAAATGCATTCCCAGGACATAGCTAATGTGCTCCAGCTGCAAGTGGACACTCAGTCCACAAAGTCGAATGAAAGCTTGTTCAGAGCAGAACCTGGAAATTTGTGTAATGTAGATATTGGGTCCCCAGCACAGCTATGGTGCTTTACAGGCCCCTTAAGAGACTGTGCTGCTTGACCAGGTGAATATTCCTGGGGCTGCCTGTGGTAGAACAGTTCCTATCTCCACTGCAAGAAACTTAGATCCTCCAGAAGAGGGTAAGCACACTGAGACCACTCATTGGTGCGTGGGTTCATGCTTCCTCTTTGCTGGTACCCACTAAAGTAAGCTGGCATGAGCCAAAGCCATGCAAGGGACACTTCTGGCAATGTCATAGTTGAGACTATGACATGGAGTTATGAGTTCTTCCCCCTCTACTCAGCTCTGGTGAGGCCACACCTGGAATAGTGTGTGCAGTTCTGGACTCCCCAGGACAAGAGGGATGTGGAACATCTAAGAGAAGAGCAACCAAGATGATCAACGGACTGCAGCATCTGTTGTATGAGGAAAGCCTAAGTGAGTTGAGACTGTTTAGCCTGGAGAAGAGAAGGTTGAGAGGGGATCTTATGACATGTACAAATACCTGAGGGGAGGATGTAAAGAAGATGGGGCCAGACTCTTTTCGGTGGTCAGGACATGACAGGACATGACAGGACAAGGGTTAATGGGTACAAATTAAAACACAGGAAGTTCCATCTCCATATGAGGAAGAACTTCACTATGAGGGTGACAGAGCCCTGGAACAGGCTGCCGAGGGAGGCTGTGGAGTCTCCTTCTCTGGAGGTCTTACAAACCTGCCTGGATGCCACCCTATGCTCTAGATGTCCCTGCTGAAGCAGTGGGATTGGACTAGATGATCTCTAGAGGCTCCAACCTCAGCCATTCTGTGAGTTCTGTTGCTGGAAAACTTTTGATATTATATTGCTTCAGGATAGGAGTGAAGCCCCTTTGTTTCATAGTCTTGGTTCTGCAGGAACAGGCTTGCCCGTTGTATGATTGAGCTACCACCTGGCACTTGCTAGTTTCCAGACATTTGGGAGGCCTCTGTCCCAGGGAAGAGCTGTAGGAGCTCTAGTTGTTGCTGGCTGAAACAAGTATGTTCAGTGTTAGTTTCCTGTTCACTCTCAGCCTTCACAGTTACAGTCGTTTGCAGCAATATGCATTCAAACTTCATTATTTAGCAAATTTACAAGTCTGCCTTAAAGGAGTCATTTGTGAGAATCTATGTGCGGAGGTGGCATAAACAAACCAATGTCAGTAGCAGAGATGATAAATTCCTGCCAGAAGTGACAGAAAGATCAAGAAAGTGCCTACTGCAAAAGTAAAAGTGTTGTCTATGAGGAAAAAGAGTTAGGAGACACCTTATGTACCTTTTCTTTCCTTGTGTTTCTTCTATGCAAGTATTTTTGGATCTAGAATCAGTAAGCATTTCAGTGCTTGTCACAAAAGAACTGAAAAGGCTGAAGGTCAGAAGATAAACTTCACATTGCAAAATACTATCACAGGCTGAACCAATACCCTTGTGAATAATAATGCATAATGTATGGAAATGGATTCCACTAGTATTTTTAGTATTAGGAAATTTGGAAATTCCTAAGGGCAAAATAGGTGAGATTATTTCCTCCTCAAATACATGAAAATTAGGATGTTAACTAGTGCCAGAGTAATGGGATGAGGGTCACAGCACATGCTGTAATAAACAGTAGCATCTGTGTGATAAGAACTACTGGATGTCTGTATAATGAAAACTGAATAATAATAATAAAGTGAATATGAAGAAGACAGTTTCCAGAATGTGCACGAATTTGTGCTAATTTTGTCCTGGAGTTGCTTTTAACTTATACAGATGTGATGTTAGAGTCAGGACCTCTCTTTTCTGCATTACTTACCATCTCCATTCTGCAAGAATGTTGTTAGTTAAAAAGTTGCTACATTCAACCACAAAAAGGGCACGTGAATTCCCCCAAGGACTAATTTTGAATCTCCTTTCAGAGAAATTTTACTAATAAGATGAAAATTTGGTATGGATGAGGACTGAAATACACACAAATATCAGAAGTGAATTATTTTAGACTCAGTAAATGTGTAAAATCTTAGTAGTAAATGTTCCAAGGTAATTTAAATACTTGCATATTACTAGCTACTTTTTGTTGATTTTCTTTGGTATTTATCATGGTCACAAGCAATTGTTTCAAGTGTTATTAAGCAACTTGTCCAATATTTGCAAGGCTGTAAAAGTAAGAAGGTATTAATATAAAACTAGCAGCTTGCCACTTTGGAGTGCACAGTCTGGAGCCTAGAAGGAACCTCTGTCCAGCGCTTTAATCAAATGACTATCGTCTCCTTGCTGCCTTCCCTCTCTATCCAAAGCTTATCATAGGCATTCCCTTCCTGTATAAGGCATTGATTTGTGTCCTATTTGGTGGCATTTTTACTTGAGTAACATGTAGTCACAGTTTATGTTCTTCTAACTCTCAAGAGTTAGAGGTTCCATCTTTTACTGGAAGGTTTTAAGACTGGTACCTCAATTTCATAAGTATTGACTGTTATGTGTATTTTCTTACTGTCTGCAAAACCCCTTTGGAAACCTTCGTTAGTTCTGATACCCAAGGGCAAAGCATTTCATTTTTTTTTATAGCCTAAAAAAGGAGTCCTTTTTTGGTTTGTATAAGACAGAGCCTACTCCCTAAGAAGAGATGAAGAGATACTAGGCTGGAGCTGTGTGTCTTGACAACAAACCCAAGACTGGCCCAAGCTATTGCATAGACTTGTAGACTTAAATTTATATTAAATAGGTGGACAGACATTTAGTACTGGGTAGTGGCAACCATTTAGGTTTGTTTGCCATCTGGTACTTTAAAACAATATAAGGACCTGCTTGTGAAGGAAGGAGTGAGGAGACCAACTCTGATGTGGAGTGTGTGTGAACCCAAGGTGTGCAGCAAGGAGGAGTGCTGAATATCAGCAGAATGTCAAAAATGAGGTAGGATGATACTGAAATGATTATCCAGGGTGCTAAACTCTGAGGCTGGGCTGGAGGGAGGTCTCTGTAGGTATCCAAGCAGCTTTAGTGCCTCTGATGCCATCTACCTCTCCTGGGTAACAGATTAGGAAAGGAGTTTTGTAAGGACTGTTATATCCAATTAAAAATTTCTGTAAGCAAGGTATTATTTTAGGAAACCTTTGCTATCAGATCTGATCTTAATAGGAGGTGAGTTCTGAGACCTCCAGGATCCAGGGACTTTTGAGACTTGTGCTAGTGATAGTGTGTGACTTGTCGCACATGCAGGGGAGCAGTGAAGATTAAGAACCCTTCACACCTAAAATGAGATGCCGAAGTCTCAAGTTCATCAGTGCAAACAGATAGTGTGTCTCCTTTTTTCTCGGGGGAAGTGAGTGGTTCTGAGTGAAATCCTCATGGATTAGCACAGCAAAGCCAATGAGGGGTAATTCTCGGTTTGATTTTGTAGTCCTGATGTTTTGAGGCCGTAATGAATTTCTTTTCTCCACAGCCATGCTGTTGGTCACAGCTGTAATACTGTCAGCAAGAAAGATATCAGATCCTGATCCAGGAGGAGGAAATTTGATTAAGGTCTGGAAAGTAAGATGGCTGAGATGAAGTAACAAGTTAAGAGTTAAGATAACAAGGTTTCTAGGGGCCACTGATTTTGGATGCCCTACTTAGGTACTCAGTTGTGAAGCACTTCAATAAAGTTGATGGAGGGGTTAGAAGGTAGGAGCTTCCACTGGAGTGAAAATGAGTGCCCACTTCTGCATTGCTTTGTACAAAAGTGACAGGAAGAGAGTATGACTATTTGAAAGGTGAATGCTTCAAATCAGAAGAATAATATAATAAGAAGACATATAACTGTAGGTGTATTGAGATTAAAAAGGGGGAAAGGGTGGTGAAGTGTTTGTGGGGAAATAAATATTCTTCAGCCCAATTACTGTATAGGTAATAAAATTAATAATTAATAATGAATTATTAATTCTTAAATACTATTGCTGCTTAGCCCTGGAAAAGTCAATTTATGGCTCAGTATTTAGTAGGGGACTGTTATGCCCTACAGCAGCAGGTAACTACTAATATATAGATCCATCATCTGAACTTGCTGCAAGCAGTTGTTCTGAGAGTTACTGACTGTTTTCCCCAAATGCTCAGAATGGGGCTAAATTCTGTCTATGGCTTGCCATGCAAATGCTGGTATCTGCAATGCAGTACTTTTTGGAGCATATGTTACTCACTTAGTAGTCATAAATATAATGCATGCTACCGTGCTGACCTTGTTCATCCCTTATTTCTGCTTCTTTCAACTTCTGTTGAGAATACCCTTGGAGTCTGTCTGCCTTTTCAGACAAACCAGGCTATGAGCCCATTCTTAAATCTAGATTTGCAGACTTATACTTCTGCGAAAACAAGAATTTTACTTAGATGCAGGCTTAGACCAATATGCGAGGGGTGGAGTACTGTTTGGCATATTCCGTATGTGTAGCGGGCTATATTCGGTCTGGGTGGGCTGAACACAGGGCATGGGAATGTGCTCTGATCTCTCTAGGAGGATTTCACAAGTTGCTGTCTGTATAAGCATAACCTGGCCTTCAGTAATGCCCAGAAATGTGAAACAAAGACTACTTTGATGATCTTTGTGACCAACAAGTTGTTGATCAATAATTTGGTGTGTTGAATTCTGTTTAACCTGTGTCCTAAGTGATGTCAGCACACAGCTCTCATTTCATCATGTTTCTGTCTAGCAGATATGGACAAATTTATCCTAGCTGCATTCCTCACTGTTGTGTCTTAGCCTTGTACCTGATTATAGTAAGGTAGCAGAATGACCAATATGCATGATTTGATTGAGCAGAAATTGACACAAAACAAACACTCCCATTTAGTTTAAAAATAAAAGTTGTCCTCCTTGGGTTTCTGAAAATCAACCTTTCAGTTCTTCACTAATATCCATCATCATACATTTACTCTGTCATATATTATTGAATACTTGTGTTTTATCCTGAATTATTATGCTGATTATCCTCATAATAATATGACACATAACATATAGACACCAGCATCCAATAGTGACAGTCTTTTCCACTGAGATGAAATTCCCTTTACTTTCCTTCCAGTCACACCAGATTCTTCACAAAATGTAAAGAACAAATAGGTGAAAAGTAGATTTTTATTGGCTTGCTGATAAGTGGACAAAGTTGACAATCCCATTGCTATGACTTCTGTGTATGTTCTTTCACTTTCCTTAGTTGTACTTTTTCTTAGCCATTCTTTCATGGCTTGCATGCCACACCAGTATTTGTAGATTGCATGATCCAGATATCTCTAATCAATGTCCTCTGTAAAATATTAGTTTTAATGAAACATTATGCAATTGAAATGATTAAAGATGTCTCCGAATGGTTGAACTGCGCAATAGTTGATGACGTGTCTAAATATAGCACCTTAATACACTGTTTCTGCGCTGTATATAATGGATGTATGTAATATACATATGTAATTACATTAGTCATTTTAACAATGATACCTTTGGTGTATTAGAGCTGTAGCCTTGATGCAGGAACATAATTTAAATTGAGTTTGATGCTTTAACAGCAATTACGATCACTTGAAAAATTATATCCATGCAACTTAATAGATAGTTGTGCGTGAAAATGTCTTCATATTCTTTCTTGTTTCCAGCAAAAGGTGATAAGGGACTCAAACCCTGGAGGGGAATGTTATCTAAAAGAATTAAGTACATATTCCTCTGAGAGTCCTTTTATGCCCACTCAAAGCAATGAACCTCTCTTAAGAATGTGGTAGAAAGACTTGGGATCGGTGTAGTTAAATTGTAGTATAACATGAGTGTAGCCAGTCAGAAATGAGACCAGATGTTGGCTCTTCAGCTGTCTGAAGGAGTTGCACAGATTCTCCACTCAGTGGGGACCAGCTCTTATTGCCTTTGCTGCAAACCCTGTTAAATGGTGACAGCACTTAGATTCTGGAAAGGGTTACACTGAGCTCCTGTTTTTCATGGTAGTTTATGAAAGGATTGCTTAGTTGGATAGTTATTTATTTTTTAACTGTTGACAAGGAAATAAAGATACCTTCATAACCTGGAGCTTAGCGTCTGTAGCATAATGTGTATTTCTAGTAATGCATCTATGTCACATTGAATGTGTTGTCATTGAAATATGCATGTTGACAATCTAGTTTTATTAAGGTATCTCCTTGATCGAATAGTTCAAAATTACAGGTTGTTTGTGACAAATCATTGTCTATGTATTGTATGTATGGTTATGCCTCAAGTAATTGATAAAAGATAGATTTCAATAGAGCTCATTTGTGTGTCAACATTTCATTTCATTTCTTTACCTTGTAGAAAACAGTGAAAGCTGTTCTGTTTCTGCAACAAGATACATATGGCTCATGGCTTTGGAGAATGTTGAGCAATCCATAAACTTTGAAACACGGACTGTAATTGCTTTCAAAAGAAGAGTGAGTGAGTGTAGCATGTAGCTGAATTTAGGTAATGCATCAATTAAGCTATTTGTCCGTCTTCTGCTATAACTGTATGTAAGGAACATACATTTCAAGTGTTTCTCTTTTTTTAATTTAAATGTGGAATAGCTATATATCCAAGAGCCAGATCATTCACTTCCTAAAACAGAGCTGATTTCAGACAAAACCATTTTGAGATGATTTAAAGCTCTAACATAAATTTTGCCTTGATGATGTCTTTTATTGACTGTAAACACTATCCGTTCAGTGCACAGTCACTGTACAAGAAAGCTTTACTGAGCTGATCATATTATCCAATTCCCAGAAAGATTCAGTTTTAAAAAATTATGTATGCATCGGCCTACCTTTTTATAAGGGTGAGCAGTTCTCATCTTATAGACACCCTGGGAGTCTTGAGTATGATTTAATAGAATGTTATAGATCACCTACTTATTTTTCTTTCAAAATATAAGCTGTTCTATGTCTCACTCCAAATCCCATGGAAAGTAGCAAAAAGGCTGATCAGTTCCTTAAGGCAGAATTAGTTAGAAATAGTTCTCGTTTTACCCTTGTTTAATTTTCTTCTTTCTTCTCTCTTAAATCTTCAGCAGTAATAAGATTGTTTTGGGAAAGAACTGGGAGCAAGTTGTTGGCAGTTGCAGTTGACTCCCTAAGTAACAAGCCACTGTATTTGACGCCCATTGTATCTTTTCTGGTGCTCCTTACATCCTGGCACATATTGAGGGAATAAAGGCACTGAAGTTCTGTTGAACCTTTGATACAATATTGAAGCTTCATTTTGGCTGTTGGTGAGTTCCTAACTTGGTGGGATGTCACTGAACATTTACAGCAGATAGGTATTTCTGAAATTCATAAAAATAAGTGCAAGGCCTGTATGTTAAAATGATAAAGTTAATTTGATAAAGTGCAAGGACATTTTTTAAAAAATGTTTTTGAAAACAGATGAATCTCTGGTTATTACAGGTAGATTCAAAAGCTCATAATGAGCTTTTTGGTTGGGAAGTACAGCATGAAAACAGAGCTGTTTCTGTGCTGTGGTATGCAGAGGCTCTGTGGTTATGACTGTGTTATACTGATCTTTGACAGGTGTTGGCTTTACTAGGAACAGAAGATAAAAGTCTGAGTTTCCATATTAAAAAGCAATCAGAGATGAGTCATCAACCATGTTTTCCTTGTTAGGAGCAGTTTAGGTTGAGCCTGGTACAGCTGCTCTGTCTACAGCTTGTGCCAAACACTGTGTCAGAGATGCCAGCTTTATTGGGTCAAAAAAGGACAAATTAAGGACCAGTACAACTGTTTTTGTAAAGCACAAATTTGGATTGGAAAAGACCTCTCTTTTACCAAGGAGCTAGTCCTCTTCTCAACAGAGAAAGACATTTTGTGGGAATGTCTGTGTAAGGAGCTGGCTGCGCTTGGCAAATGGCTTGGTGTGAAAACAGGTGTGTGGCTGCTGACCAGAGCTGGCCCTGAGTAATGAGTTATCCGCACCCGTCCCCTGATCTGCCGCGACAGCCCTGCCATCAGGCCCGTCCTCCTTCACACAGCTACAACTGCAGATTGTGCCATTGTGGAAATCGGCCACGGATGATCCTGTGGCTTTCCAGAAGTTTCCTCATGTGAAATATTTCTTTCAAACAGTAGCATCAAGTGAAAACTTGACCTCAGCTGATTACGAGGAAGCTGTAAAATACTTGAGAGAGTCTCATTTTTCTTTTAATTGTTCCACTAGCTTAATTGCTAAATATATCCTCTTAGGTCAAGTTTTCAATAAATATCTCAAATATATATTGATGTATCATGAAATATATAGGAACAGTTTATAAAATCTAGGGGAGGAGGATTCACAAGCATTTGCAATTTTTTTTGCATATTTGTGTCAATTAGTATTTTAAAAGAGCTTTTAAAAAGTGAGAGCTGCTGACAACATCTGCTGTGGCCACAGTTTTCCCATTCGGGTCTTAAATAAGCATCCATGCTTGACTACCTATATGGCTTTTAATTTGCTTTGCTCTAGGGAGATATTTTTTTCTCTCAGCAGTACCTAACCTAACCTCTCAACTCTAGAAGAAAGAACAGGAAGGTTATGAGAAATTCTCTAAGTGGATATCTTTATGTCATTTAGGAGTCATCTTTATTACAACCAAAGATTGTTTTTTATGCTCTCCATCAAATCCTTTATTCTACCTCCATAACACTCTGTAGTCAGAAGCAGTTAATATGTGGAGGCTTTTAAGCTGATCTAACTGGCCTGAATGCTCCATTTAATTTAATACTCCACGCCACTAAGCTGCTTATCTCTGCTGTGACCCGTGTATTTACAGGAAAAAAAAAAGTGTGCTTAAATATAAGCCGCACTTAGTTTTAAAAAAAAACATTTTTTAAGTTTGTGATTGTAGTCTAAATAAATAAAGTATCCCCCCTCGCCACACACACAGATGTCAGATAAATCAATGGTATTTGTTCTTGTCTTGGTGGGATAGCCCTGCCTTGGGGCAGCTGCAGGAAGCTGTGCTGTGATGCAGAGCTGTGTTATAACCGACCAGGGCAGCGATAATGCAATTTTATCTGAGGTGCTTAAGAAGGCCAGCTGGCCAATGGCATGGATTCAGATACTCATAAACTCTCTGAGTGTTTGGCAGCATTTCTGCAACAGGGGTGTAACCGAGGGTCTTTGGGGATGGATGGGTATTCGTGTTTGTTCTCTGTGGAGCTAACATCTGTGAATGGAAGCTAATATCTTCTGCATGCACCATCTGAATCCAAGAAAATCTCCTCATATGCACTGGAATTTCCAGTTTGTGTCCCATAGACTATAGTAGAAGTGACAATGCATGTTGGCCTTAACTTTGTTGATGGGCAGTGAACAGCATTCAGAAATGCTGTCAGGGCATTTCAGCATTCAGAAATGCATCATGTTAAATGCATCATGTTAAATGCAGCTATATGTGCACTGTTGTGCATAAATACAAGCTAGAAGGGATGGTAGAAAACATAGGAGAAAAGATACTACATCTACTAGCATTTATTTCCTCAGTGTGTCTTCCTGGGAATGTTTCAAACAATCATTACCCAAATAGGAATTAAGCTTTGGTGTGGATATTTTTACTGTGATGTTTGTTTCTATTATTGAGTCATATCTGAGTGCAGTTCAGGTGAAGATACCTCTGTGTTGCTGTCTGCGGGGCATGGCTGGGGTGCAGTCACAGAGTTGTGCCAGTGGAGCCTCCTGCATTCTCCTGACTTAACTGTGATCATCTGGGCTCAGCTGGTAGATAAATGCATGCTAAATTCCCATGATATGACAGTGTTTTCCTCAAGCTCTACTAAGCAAGCAGCATAGGCCAAGTCATTTTCTTATGTAGAATCACTAAAGAAAATGCCCTTTCCTGAGGCTTAGAGGGAAGAAATGTTCCTTACCCAGCCTAGTAGTTGTACATGTACTTCTGGACCAGGCAAGAGAATTTTCTTATGACTCGTGCGGGACTCTGAAAATTATTGCCGTCATGCAAGCTGCCAAGCTGTAGTGTTTTCACAAAAGAGAAATGACTATAGTAATTTATGTGTGTTAATTTTGAAGCAAAATAGTACTGTCATTTTGTCCCCACCCTACAGATAGGGAAAGTTGAAGCAGTGCAATATGAAAAATCTTACAACGAGGTCAGAGTCAACTCTGATTCTCTCAAAGTGGAGATGAGCACTGCTCCAACACAGGGAAACCACAGCAATGGTGAAGGGATACATCTGCAGTCTTGTGCTTCAGGAAGAAAATAAAAAGCAGTTTCTGCCCTCCTTTCTTTATCTTATACACCTGATTTCTGTAGGTTTCAGTCTTGTGGAGACTTAGGATTTTTGAGATGGCAAATGACCTGCAGGTTTCCTGCAGAGGTGGTAGGGTGGTGAAGCAGAATTCCAGGATGTGCTAGTGTGTGCCTGCAGCTTCAATTAAGTTTATCTAAACAAGTGCTCTAGCAGATGGTCACCTGTAATTGTTTCTCATTATCACAGTTGAACTACACTTTCCTTAGGCCAAGCAACAAACCCTCCATTTTCCTTGTTTTGTTTCCTTCAGACAGTATGCTAAGAGAAAATGTTGAGTACAGTTTTAGTGGTAGGTATAGACAGTATATTATGTATTTTATAGCATGGATTTCAAGTAGTTTTCTTAGAGGTTAACTGGTTTCCTGTCAGGTGCCTTGGAGGGTCGCAGTGAAAGAGCGTACAGTTTAGAGCCCTGGTCTTGGTCCCTCTCCATCTGTTTCACTCAATAAGATAAAATAACAAAAGGAAAGCACACGGTAACTAAGGATATCTGACAGTGGCTGTAGCCTGCCTATACTGAGCTGGATTTAAAGGTAGATGGGGCTGTGTAGTTAATGTGAGACAGATTTTGTTCCTCACGAATTCAGCTTTGACTGTAAAGAATAATGTGGTAGAAACGAATGACTGCATATTGGTAAAGGCAAGAGGTGAACTGGCTGGATACTGGTACCTCTGAATATTTGCATCAAGTGAGATGTTGTTTGGCTTAGGTAATCGTGTCTCCACAGTGGATCTTTGCTGATTAATAATGGAGTGACACTGATTTGCGCCAGCTGAGGACCTCTGCTTAAAAATTAACGTAAGTGCTGGTTCACCGATGTTGGCTACATACCAAAACTGAGGATGAAAGGGAAATACATCAGTAGCAGAAAGCACAGACAACAGTAATACTCTGCAATAGGAGGAGAAAAAAAAAAAGAAAAAAAAAAAAAAAGAAAAAAAAACAGAAGGAGGAAAAATAATAATAATAAACATGTTTCATACAGCTCAGGAAATAGGACTTAAGAACTACAGTCTAATTAATAAAATTCACAAAGTGTCAATCAAGTAAACAGCCCTTTTTTGGACAGATTGAAAATACAGAGGGACAAATTCTGTCTTGAGCTGTTCATATGTGGTTATGTCTCCAAGGCAGAACTTAGTTTATAATCTGTGAACATATAACAGCACAAAACAAGGGAAAAGATGTTATAGTGGTAGCCACAAATGACAGGCATGAGGCAAATCTGCTAATTTTAACAGAGCTTTAATTGAGGCGGTTGATCTTGTGTAACAGCAGCAGAGTACGCTGCCAATCCTTGAACCTGTCCTCTAATAAAATATCATTGTTAACTGTTAGTCCTTATGAATACAGCATTGGTTTCCAGCCAGAGAATCATAAGCAGTTGATCGCCTAGACATAATGGTAACAATTTCCAATTATACGATGTTGCAGCAGCTTGTAGGATGCAGTAGCATTCGAAAGAGATGTAACTGCTTGTGAACAAAAACATACCTTTTTGGCCCATCTCATGAGAAACTTGGATAACGAAGAAAGGGTTTAAAATAACCCAGTTCTGCAGAGCAGGCTAAGAAGGCAAATGAAAAGTTTGCCTAGGTTCATCTGTTTTTTCTAAAGGTTATAGCATCGATGAGTCCTCTAACATAATAAGGAATAGTGGCCAAAGACTGGTGGTTGATGGGGTAGCATGAGAACTGCCTTTCTAATGTCTCTGAAAAGATGACTAATTTGCTCTAATAATTTCAAGTAACTGGCATAATGAAAAAGATGCAACTAAAACGAAGGACTACAATGGGTTTATTTTTTCATCAAAGCACAGCAGCACTGTTATGCCAAGTGGATAGTTTTGATTTTGCATTATTTCAAAGCTCATGACTATGGAGACCACTGTAATTTATTGTGCCTTAATAGTTTGAACTCAGTAATGGTAGCATTGCAGCTACAAAAGGGCCTAAGTGACGCAAAATGTACAGGAAGAAATAACGTCTTTTTTGGAAGGGGCAGTGAGTAGTTGGAAAAAGGGAACAAACTTTGGGGCCTGCAGGCCTTCCGTTTCTCCAGTTGAAAATATATCTTTATAGGTAAAAGTGTGATGCAAATGTGGCATTCAGTCCTATTCCTTCAAAATTGTATATGCTTGTTGTTCCATTCATATAATATAGGATGTAGCCATACAAAACAAAAATATTGTAAGGAATTTGGAGAGCTGGAGAGATTTGGGGCCAAGAAAATGAATGCATAAAGTTTGGGAATTAGACTGTTTTATTGAATTATACTTATGAACTCTGATAAGCAAATAAGCATGGCTAGAAATGGGAACAGGATCCATATTGCAGAAGGTCTATCACAGCCCTCTTCTCCATTGACTTTGCTAGAGATCAGAAAACAGGTCCATATGATGGAGATGAGAGTGCCCAGAGACCGTGTCATGTGGAATCTTTGGATGAGCTTCACAGGGATGCCCTGACTTGGCTACCCTGATCTGTAAGGACCTTAGTGGCTCACCTAGTCTATTTTGCCTAATATTCACTGACAGGGGATTCTCTAACCTGTATTTTTAAGTTTTCTGTGGTTTCTATAACCTGCTGTAGTGTTTAATCTTCCTTATAGTTACAAATTCCTTCCTTATAGTTACAATGAATTAAACATCATATTTAGCCTACCTGTTTTTCTTGCTTAAAAACTGAGTGTTGCAGGTGAATGCAGCGGGACTGCAAAGGAAGAACCTCCGGTGAGGCTGTGTCTGTCAATGCTCAGGCAAGTTGAGTGCAATAGTGATTGACCTTGTTGTACTCATGATGCTCCTATTAGCACATCTCAGAAAGACACTTGCTGTTTTTGTAACCTGTTGTTTACTCCCGCTTAATATGAAAGTCTGTTGCACTCTTGGCCGGTTATTGCACACTTGGCGTTTCTGATGATTCTCTTGTCTTTCCAAAATCCACTTTTCACCCTATTGTTTTCAAACCATTTATACCCTTGGTCAGGCTGATAATTAGCTGAGTTTTCATCTAAGGTGCCTTCAAACAGCTTGGTCTCATCCGCTGATTTTAAAACTCTATTTTTTTAGTCTATCATCCAAATTTGTAATGCAATTATTAAGTAGCCCCCTATCAAAGTGCCCTCTCAGTGTGACAGTGAGCTGCTGTTAACTTTTGAGGAGACAGTAGTGAAGTTACCTTAGATTAATCTAGACTCTGTTTTTTTCTGCTTTACTTGGGAGAATATTATTGCATACTGTTTCAAAAGCTTTGCAAAATCAAAATGCATCACATCTCCAGCTTCTCCACACCCCACAAAGCTAGTTATCATGTCAAAGAAGCTAATGAGCTTGGTCTGATGTAATCTGCTCTTGACAAATCTATGTTGTCTGTTTCTTTTCAGCTTCTTATGCTTGAAGGGCTTAAAAACTGATTATTTAATAATAGTATTCCAGTATCTCTTCAGGTGTCAATGCAATGGTGCCTTCTCTGCAAATCCCCAAGTTCCTCTTCTCAGCTTTTAAAAAGCTATTTACTGTGTTTCTTTCCTGAGGCCTCTGGGAACGCACCCGGGCTCCGTGAGCTCCTGAAGGATAATCGCTGCTGCTTTGAAGTTTGCTCTGGCTACTTCCTTAAGTACCCCAGGGTGAATTTCATCAGGCTCTGCCGACTCAGATGCGTCTGACTAATTTAAATATCCTCTTCTCTCTTCCTCTTCTTGCCTGTTAAAGCTAATTGCGCAAAGTGTTTTGTGAAAAAATGCTCTTCTGCTAAGACCGAAGCACAGAAGGTATCAGACAGTTCAACATCCTCTGCACCTTTCAGTATTTGTCTCCCATTTTTTTTTTTTTTTCCCCAGACCTTATCTGGAGTTTTTTTTTCCTGTTGTCTTTAAGTGTGAGCAATCTGTAATTCATTGCATACCATAGCTTCTCAAGGCTTATTTCAGGCCATCTCTGGACTTGTCCTACACATCCAGAGTTAGCACGTGGGTCATGAGTGTGGGGGGCCTCACGGAGACGCATGGCTGATGTTTCTCCCCTTCAGCAGCGCACAGTGCATACGGTTTGATGTATGGACTGGCTATGCATGTTCAGAAATTGTAGCCAAGGCTGCTGGATTGTCTTGAAATGGCTTTGGACTGTCTGACTTATTTTCTTCCCATGCATAAGCACAGCAAGAGGGGAATATGGTGGGGGGAGATTCATGGCTGAATAGAGTAAAGTCTGGGGAGAGTGTCATAGAGCTGGAGCGTTATCTTCTCTATTAACTAGAAATTCATAGGAATTTTTCCAGCTGCAACTGGGACAGCTCCTTAGGATTCTGTACAAGGGAATGAGTTTTATGAGTGAAAACAGAATGAACAGACTGCTGCTAGAATTGCAAATAGCACCATCCTTCTGATTTCCAGAGGTGGTATTGGAAAGTTGTTTTCTTAGGCTTGAAAAAGCTGAGAGAGCGCTTGTAGGACAGTTTACACTGTAGTTCAAAACGCATAGCTCTGGGAAACGGCATCATATTAATTATAGTTATGTGAAAGGGAAGATTTATTTTGTAAATATTCACTGGGAAGGTGAGAGACGTTCAGTGGCTGCTGGTGAGTACTGAAAGACCGCAAGCCAAGCTGCCACATTGCACATTAGTTTGGAGGACCTGCTGGATTGGTCTCGGGTCCCCCACGGGTTTATTCTGAGCCCTGAGTAAAGAGCTGCTGAGCGGAGCCGGGCTCTGGCACAGAAGCCGCTTTGAACCCGCGGGAGCCGGGGAGGAAGCTGCTACTTTGACACTGACGTGTCGCACTGCTCGGGGCTTCTCGTGACGTGTGTGCCTCGGCGGATCCAGAATTCCTAGAGGACCCGTTTCTTTTCTCACAACTGCTTAAGCACATGGAATGAAATGCTAGTTAAATGAGTGCATGTTAGGCTTTCCCACATTGCATTGGGAAGTATTCTGGAGCCTCTAAAAGAAAGGAGTTGGAAATATTTTTCTCCTCACTGAGCTGTCTTCAGTTCTGCAGTGTCACAGGGGCCTGCAGAGATCTGCAGGGCCTTGGCATCTCCAATTATCGCATCCTTTGCAGCGTAAGATGGATAAATATCAATCTGAGAATTGATTCAAAGCATAATCATGATCTCAGGAAGGAGGCATTACGGAGGGAGCTGATGCTTGTTTCTCTGCCTTGTAGGATAGCCTGGAGGTTTATATTAGTGCTCAGAAGCCTGGATGTGCAGGTAATAGAAGGAAAATTTGCTGTAGCATGAGAGAGAATAAAACCCATTAACTGCAGCAAGTTGCTAACAGTGGTTGTGTTCTGTGTTTCTAATGCTGTATAACAAAACAGAATCCACCTTTTGTTTTTTTAAACCTGTGACAGATTAGCAGACTAATCTATATGCACCCGCCTCAGTGTGTTGCCTCCATTTTGTTTTCTAAAGGTTATTTTCATTGCAGAGCTGCCCTGTGTCCTGCTACAGACTCCTTTGAGACTCCAGGTTGCACTGAATCAGCAGGCTGTCAAGCCTCGAGTATCACCCATTCAGACAAGGCAAAGAGCTAACTAATTCATGCCTAAGAAAAGCCTGTTTCTTGGAAGTCTGTAGCAGTTGCAAAAGGAAGCTGAGAGGAAAAATAGCATCCACCTGTCCATCTTACGTCAGCATTATGTCCTGTGCTGGCCCGAAATGATTGGTTTAAAAGTCATTCTAAAATGTCTTACTGGTATCCAGTAATTCGTGGTTGTGAAAGGCTCAGGTAAAGGTCTGCAAGGCTCCATGGCTGTTTCGCAGAATGCAGCTGTAATTTTCAGGCAGCCAGCTTGGGAAATCTTGCCTCTGACAAAGAGAGGCGGCAAGAGTCGATGTTCAGGGGGAGACTCAAAACCCAAATTAAAGAAAAAAAGTATCTAGAACTGAAAGGAAGTGTTATCTAAATATAGTAGTGTGGTTTTGTGAGTGTTATCTGAGAACAGAGATAAAGGTCCTTAAAAGAACTGGGATATTTGAAAATTCACTATATATTTAAGTATCTTGTAATTAAAGCATGAACTGCTGCTGCTCCTTAATTGCATTCTTCTCAGGGCATAGCTTGACTGGACACATAGGAAAATAGAGACTTTCTATCTCCAGAATTCGGGTATTGGGATGAAATTTTTAAGTGCAATCAAAATCCAGGAGCAACACTGAGAGGGGTAAGTGTTCCCTAGCAGTGGTGAAATATGTTCAAGGATATGAATAGGATGGAGTAAGCTGTATAATTTCAAGGCTTCTTTATAGCACTGGCAAACATTACGTGTTACCATACATTTGTTAGCATTTATTTTAAATCACTCTTCTGAGCAAATATATTAGTAAAAACTCATTGATAATATTTAGATATCTGCTAGTGTGCAATTATTAGCTTAGTTGTGGGTAGAAAAAGTGATTAGGAAGCCCGTACAGAAAGCTTCTGCCTAACTGTTGGCTATGTTATCAGCCTATCCCAAACATGAATTGTTTTCCAGTACTAGCTTTTTATGGAGTTGGTTATGCCAAGTTAGAAGGAAGTAGACAGGTTAATAAGACAATATGAACATGCACGGACCCAATACGGTAGAAACACTTCTCTGACATATGACTGCAGAAAAAATGCTGAAATGAATGGAGGAGCTGTTGCTTCCAGGGCCTCCTAGATCCTTTACATGGCATAGACCATTAGTGGTAAAATAAAGCTTGGGACTGAAGTGATTATCGCTTAAGGACAGTTGAAATAAGTTTTGGTAATACCTAAAGTTCGGAGTCAGTATCTCATGTTGATATGTAATTCTACGTAGTTGAAAATGTTGGGAAAAATTTTGAAAGTTTCACGTATGTGGGAAAATGATGTTTTGCATGTTTTTCTGCAAAAATTGGTTATTTTAAATAGATTTATAAGGACACCTAGGGGATGGAAACCAGATGTAATGGCATCACTGTTTGGGCTTCAAGAAGGACTGTATTAAACCTTACATGTCATTTAACTGCTCCATGCACCAGAGCTATGCACACAGGACTACTAGTACTTCAATAAACTGACTGTCATCACCTGTGTAATTTAATCTTACTCTTGCATGTGTGTTAAACACATGCAGAAATTTCTATCCCTTTTCCGTATGCTGACTTTTTAATTTGGATGTTAGTGAGGCTGAGTTTCTTTTGCAGTGAGGCTTGCAATCAACAATGTACATTTTCTGTTGCCCAGCTCGGAACTCCAGATGTTTGTGTCTTTCCCCAAAGTCCTGTCTCTGTAAAGTGATCTCTCAATTGTGTCAGCTTCTGTCAGATTCACACTTCTTGATGAGACAAAATTTATACTTGCTATGTACCCAAGAGGGTTTATGTCCATTGATGGTCCATGATGTCAGTTTTACCATCCTTTATGGGAAGAATCTGGGGATTGGCTCCTAACTGATTAAAAGAAATCACTGAAACACCAAGATTCCTTTGTGCAGGATCCTTTCAATGTCTACTTCTGGAAATTTGTTCATTGATGGCTTAATCAAGGCTTGACTTAAATATTTAGGCATTATTTAATACATTAACCTGGTAAGAAGCTTCCTTAAGCTTTCTAAGTCTATATGTCATTGTTTAAAGGAGTTGAGCTTGTTAAAGTGGACAGTGATTAAGTAGGTTGAATAATCTAGTCTGAATTAAAGTATTATGATTACAGATAAATTGGTGCTCTTGATTTAACCATCTTTTGGGGGCTATTGGTCTTGCTGAGCCTTACAGTTCCTGGGGGCAAACACAGACTCTCATGTCCACAGTGGCCACTGCAGCTCAGAGCGGAGCTGGTGCTGTCAGGCATCAAAAACACAATGAGTTCAGCAAGGTTGGAGTGGCTGCTCCATCTTTACTTCCCGTAGTTCATTCTCAAAGGTATCAGTTCTGTCATTCAGTCAAGGTTAAAATGAAGGCCATTACTTTCTTGGACAGAGAATGTGAACAGGACAAGTGAAAAGAATTGCCCTTCAGAAGTTAAGCTGTCCATTTTTTACAACAAATGTCTTTCATTTCAATAATGCTCCTTTGGAGCATTATTGCTCTGGAGTAATTTAAACCGATATCTGAACAGACTTGAGATGTCCTTTTTGTAGTGGTGAAGGCTAATACACTGCCCTCAGGCTCTTCTCAGCTGACGTCTTTTGTTTCCAGTAGTTACTCTGCTTATGAAAGTGATAACATGGTCCATAATGAGCATAACTGTCTACGTTCACGCATATGCCTCAAGCAAATAAGTAAAGCTGTCTCGTAGTGGGGCTGCAAGATTGTTGTGGTTGGAAGGGAATTGTGGAGCTCATCTGGTCCACCGTCCTCAGAGCGGAGTCAGCTTTGAATAGCTCCAAGGATGGAGACTCCATCCACAAGCTGGGCTCTCTGGGCAAACTGTCCACAGTTTGTAAACCGGTAGTAAAAAAACAAAGCAAAACAAACAAACAAAAAATTTCTTACATTTAAATCAAAATCCCTATATTTTAATTTGTGCCGATTGTTTCTTGCTCTTTCACTTGTGTCACTGAGCAGAGTCTGCCTCTGTCACCTTGTCCCCTTCTACCCCCATCAGGTATTTATATACATTGGCAAGATCCCTCTGACCTTTTCTTCTCCAGGCGAAACAGCCCCAGCTCTCTAAGCCTCTGTTCATGAGAGATGCTCCAGACCCTTAATGATCTTTGTGATTATGTTGGATTCAATCTGGCATGTCTGTGTCTCTCTGGTACTGGCCAGACCAGAACTGGACACAGTACTCCAGATGTAGGCTCACTAAGGTTAATAGAGGGTAAGGATCCTCTTAACCTGCTGAAAATATTCTTCCTAATGTGGCCTAGGAGGCTGTGGCTACCACCTTTGCTGCAAGGGCTCATTGCTGATTCACCTTGTCCAGCAGGATCCCCCAGTCCTCCTCTGCAGAGCTGTTTCCCATTTCTTTGGCCCTCTGCATGGGGGTACATAGGATTACTGCTCTCTAAAGGAGCAAGATTTTGCATTTCCTTTGAACTTGATAAGATTTGTGAGAGTTTGCTGCATTTTACTGTCATCTTGTTTATGTACTTGACGTGGGCTCCTTTCAGCCCTCTTTTCCTGATGATACGGTCTTTCCTGTCCACGTCACCCTGAGCGATTCATTTGCCAACCCACTCTACTACTTCTTTCACTTCTTTGTGGTTGACATTAACAGGCAAAAAAATTGGGGTTGTCCATAAGAATTTTAATGCAAATTGGAGCTAAACTAAGCCTGAATGATTCACCACTTATATTGACAGAAGTCAGCCTTCATAGTTTATTTTATGTGGGCAAAATGCCTTAAGTTGTGTGTTTGTGTGTGTGTGTGCATTAATAAGATAAACAAATTCAAACTTATTGCTCCTCAAATCATAAAATTCTAATACAAAAATACTAATAGGGAAGACAAGTCAGAACTAGTTATATATATGTCAAATTGCTCTGTAGGGAAGACAATAAAATTAGTTTTCTGTTGATATGATGATAAGCAAGCACAAATGCATAATTTTCCAGTTCACAAAACTTTCATATAAAATGTCATTAGAAAAGGAATACAAAACTTACCTTCATATGAATTAGCTTCAGTGGCTCTGGAGAAAACTCTATAGGAAAAAATAGAATAAAGGCATGCAAAATAAAACTCCTATAACTGTGATTGTAAGCAAGGAACTTGTTCTGCTTCCCACCTTCCACTGCTGCAGAACCGGGGCAAGTTCAGTAGCAGGGAGCAAACATTCAAGGATCAGAGAAAAGGATTAATACACTGCTCTTCCCTAAAGCCTTCATGGAGCAGTGCTAGAACAGGAGAGGTTCTGGTGGGGCTGGGAGGGAGACACGTCCTCTGAGCCCCCATCAACGGGTAGGCCCATGGACCAGGGCCTTGGTCTCGCAGCAGGATCCGAGGCCAAGCGCTCGCTTTTAACCTTCTGAAATTTCCATCTCAAGTACTCGCAGAAGGCAACTGAGAGTGAAAATTATTTCATTACAGTTCTAGTCAGGCTGAATCACTATCTAAATCACTCAGCTTTTCGGCGCCATTCCTCTGTTATTTTCCTTGTTAGAGTTTGCCTCTGTCAGAAGGGAGAGATTATTTAGTGTCCTTGAAGCGTTTAAGAACTTAACTGCATCAACACATCCTGGCAAAGGGATTATTTACTGTACTATATATTTCATGCTTTGTAATCTGTGAAAATCTCCGTGTAGATTACTGTGCAAGTATTTCAATCCTTTGAACCTTCACATTACCTACATTAGTTTGCTTCACTATAAAGAAGATGTAAATGTCCTTTACAACGTTAGTGTGGATGTTGTAGGATTCATAGTTTGATTGCCACGTGCTGCAGGAATTGCTAAGTTTGGCTTTAATCAAGTCTGCTGGTTACAGTTGGTCCTGCATAGTATAGGGCCAAGTGCAGAGTAAACTCTTCTTTTTTTAAATCTTTTTTTTCAGTTGGTTTTTTTAGCCTGTAATAAATTCTGATATGGTAATGAGACCCTAGCCAATATCCATTTTACATGTAGGTGGGGACTTAAATCTAAGGTTGTATAGATTTTTTTTGAAGTTCCCAGAGATAGATAAATGCTTAAAGAAATATTTCCTGGATAATATGATAGTGGGACTGTTCTATTCCTTACCCCATTTTTCTGCATCAGTAAAACCACTTTTGAAAAGTATTGCATCCTGTGACACTAAAGAGACTGGTGGTTAAATGTGTTTTGAAATGGAGAAGCAAAACACACAGAAGTCTGCTCTATAGAAGGCTTTGGAATGTGTTAAGCAGCATCTGGGCAACATTATGTTTTGTCCTGTGACTTTAGAAATCTCAGGATTTTGATTTTTAACCTTTCTTCCTTCCTTTACTCTCTTTCATTTTGAAATGAGTTGATGATGCTGTCACCTTGACTGATGTGCTGATAAGCCAACAGATGAATGCAGTGACCCCATGCAATAGGATGTCTCAGATGTGTTTAATAATCTGCGGCGATGCTGAGCCTGTCTGGAAGAAGCATTCCCTCTTTCTGAGACCACTGTAAGGATCTCTGGGGTTTTTTTTTGTAGAGTAGAATGGCTAGAAAGCCTTTGATGTCACAATGTTGTACTGTCTTTCCTAGACGTACAGCAAAGTTAAAGAAAATATCAGTTACGTCAATTTGGGAAATCATTCATTGTGAGCTCACAGAATTACTTTGTAAATCTATAAGGTACATGGTAAGAAAAACAGACTATTCATAGACTTCTGAAGCTCTTGATCCATCATCTTTTCTTATACCTAAATTTAATAGACTTGGAGTTGGATGGCAAATAAATCAAAAGGGAAAGGCTTTGTCCAGAGCTAGTTGATGCTGATCTTGTCAGGAAAGTGTAGTGGTGGTTTTTTTTTCTTTTTCTTTTTTTTTTTTTAATTCAAAATTTGAGACCGAAGAAGAAGAGGTCATACAGTCTTGCTGACCAGCTGTGTGTTTGGGAAGTTTTATGATTTTTTTTTTCCCACTCCTTGCTCCAGTAAATAGTGTGTGTGTGTGTGTGTGGGTGGAGGGGTTCATGGTTGAGAATCTGTTTGCTGCCCAGCACTGTACATGGTGGTTCTGGTAGTCTTGTAGGAGCTAGGGTTTGGGATCAAATCCTTTTAGCTGAATAGAAGATTTAAATAGAAGTTTGTCTTATTCTAGCCAAACATAATAATTTCTGAGTTCTCCAAGCACTGCTATGTCCTGTCTTCCTTCAGTCTTATGTCCATCCATCTGATCATCCATCTTTCTTTCTTTTGTAAACTCTGGATTAGCATGAATGCCTTAAAAGGCCTTTTAATTGAAATTTCAAGATCTTTTACGGTTATTGAGGCACAGATTATATAAATTTTGGGTCAGCAGTGACAACTATAAAAGGAAACGGATGGTTTAAAATGCTGTTTCTGCGGTCATCTGTGGGTCAAAATGCTTAGGGCCAAGTTTTGCAGAACACAAGAGGACAAACAGACTTTTAATCTATCCTGTGCTTGTAGAGCAGCAGCTGTTGATCTAAATGGGCTGCTCATGTCATTCTCTAACTTTTTTTTTTAACCACTTTGCCAAACTGTAATGTCATGGCTGGGCTGTTTGGTGCGCTTATCAGAACGAAGTCAGGGAAGGGCTGTCAGGCAATACAGCATGATTCGTATTCAGGGAATTTATTCTCAGTTTTGGAGCTTCTCATCCTGAACTGATATTATGTACCACAGTTGTCACTGATGGTGTTAGGAAGTTATACCAGCATTAGCAGCAGCTGCAGCGTTTTCTGGATGAGGAAACCTGTGTGTTTACCGCTTAGTAAGAGAGCGTCAGCGAGTCCATGCTCCTGGCACCCAGGCCTGCTCCTGTGCTGGTGACAGCGTCCTGCTGAAAGTGCACCGTGAAGAAACCAGCAGCAGAGGAAAGCTGAAATGTTTGAGAGCAACTAAATTAACAGCAAGGCACTGCTTTTATTTCAGAAATATGCAGGGAATCCACTGAAATAGCTTACAAAGCAGCATTTATTAAAAAGAGAGAGAGATTGTGAGGAAGACCTAGATAATTGAAGTTTCCTGACATTAGGGAACATTAGTGTTTTTTAGCTGCTCCCTTTTAGAAAATAAAGTTTTGGCACCGATCAAAAACCAGAAGAAGCAAAACTGCAAAATCTGACTGAACAGCCAGTAGCCTTTTTTCTGTGCTTTAGTCTGTATCTGCTTCGTTCCGGCCAAATGTCCAAGGATCTAAGCATCATCTTCCTTCAGTCACTTGTCCTTTTTTTTTTTTTTTTNTTTTTTTTTTTTTTTTTTTCCTTCTTGTTGAAATAATTTATCAAATGAGAATGAGAATTCACAAAAACCTTTCAGTCCTTTTGATATACAAAGCTTCAAAAATGATTTGAATAACAATGTGTGCATTTATGTGAATTTAGAAGTTGTTGCCTGCAGGAGCTGAGTGAGACAGAGTAGAGATGAAGGAACTGCTGGTAGCTTGATAAACCACTATACATCCTAAGAAGAAAACTTCAGAAGTGTGATAATGAACATAGAGACAGGAGTAATAGAATAATGTGTACTTGAGCTCAAGCCTGCACCTAGGGCACTTTTGGGTGATGCTCCTGCTGGGCTATGCAATGATTATTATTTATGCCATAAGAGATCTTTCTAACTCAACTAGTTAATAAAGTCTTCTTAGCTTGCTCTTCTTAGCATGATGTGTGGTAAAAGCAGAATGCCTTGACTTCCACTGAAACGTTAGTGAATTCATCTTGGAGTAGGTTTCAGGTGGGAGTGTCCAGATCTGCATTAAAGAGGATGTTGATTTGCAAAGTGTGAGTGAACCAATTTCTTACAAACATGCACATGCTCTATTGTACAAGTATTCCTGGCTTGCTTCTCAATTAATGTACTCAAAACCTATGTCAAGGTTCAAAGAAATCCTGACCTGAAAGTAGTGCTGAAAAGGACTTCTAATATATTGATAGCCCAGCAAAAAAAGGAGTAATTGGCTTCTTCTGAATAATCGATCACCAAGAATTTCATATTCAGCAGAATTTTAGAGTCATTGTCAGGTGCTTATTTCCTTTTTTTTTTCAGATGATCTCTGAACATACCATTTCTTTTGCATCTGTGTTTTTTACCTAGTGGAGAAGTTCTCTTACCTGTTAAAAAAAAAATGTAACTAAGAGTTCGGTTCTGTGTGCAGCTTATGCTTTAGAAAGGGTTGTGGGGAAAAAAAAAAAAGGCATTCCTAAATGATTTGAATGCTATAGTCTGATGTTAGCGTTCCTTCTGTTCGCATGCTTGGAGTTGGGAAGTTGTGTGCCTTTTTTGGTATACCATATGTTTAATAAGTTAATGACCTTGATCTCTTGATTCGTAGAACATCATTCAAGCTTGTGAACAGCGTGTGAATCATGAGCTGTTTAGAGCGTTCTCTTTTGAGATTGACTGCTGGCAAACACACTGCAGAAGGTCTACGTGCAATGTCAGACCTCCCTTCAAGAAATGGCACGCGTGTTGTAACAGTCCCTGAACAACGATGCACTCAGGCATGCACTTCTCCATCTGAAGTGGTACCATGGCGTTGGCCACAGTTGCCTACAACATTTTACTGTGTGCTCTTTTTGATTTATTTGATGACATGTGAGAACAATTCACGCTTGCCGCAAGCACAAGCAACTAGGAGATGCTGTGTTCACGTACACCCCACGATGTGGTTGCTTAGCACAAGCCCGTTTGCGTATGTATAATTTTCCAGAGATGTTCCTTGCTAAGTCTAATAGGTTTGATGTTATGGATGCCAAGAAACAGACACTGTGTCCTTATTCTTTTGCATGTTTTATATAACATACTCACTTTACCAGTGCAAGTCACATCCTTATGAGGAAGATAACATCTTGACTAAACACAGAATTTTGAAGTCTACAAATTTTGTTGTTTTGTTGAATTCATATACATGTTACTTTGATTTAATGACTGAAAACTTCTTTTATAGATTTTCTACCAGTGAAA
Source organism: Nothoprocta perdicaria (assembly GCF_003342845.1). Lineage (NCBI taxonomy): Eukaryota > Metazoa > Chordata > Aves > Tinamiformes > Tinamidae > Nothoprocta > Nothoprocta perdicaria. The sequence goes on from NW_020455766.1 coordinate 989,012, forward strand.
ATATTCATATTGATTGAAATTGCTTGCAAGTGATGAACATACATCGGCAGGCAATATGTCTTTATTTGCTCCGTAAGGAGAAAGCAGGTGTCACATTTTATTATAGTCTAGTGGAAAGATGATAACATTTGGAGAGAAACTGTTCCTTTAGGAAAAAATGAATATAGGGAGAGTGGTCCACAAGAATTAATACAGGCAATGATGTACAAAGATTCTTGTCATAAAAATACTGAATTATTTAGAACTCTTGTTACAAGATCATTTTTCAATCTAATTTTTTGAGAACTGTTCATAGCATTACCATCAAAATCATATGTCAACAGCAAAAATGCTAGCAAAAAAACAAACCTACTTTGAAATATCTGTCAGAGAGTGAATGGATAGATAGATTGCATATTCATTGCACATCTACTTTAATCTTGGGAGCTCATGAATGATGCACAAAGGTGATTAGATATTTCACTTTTAGTTTATACATGAAAATACCTCAATTCTTCTGAAAGAAACATGTTGAAATTTCAGTTACTAACAGCTGTGTAATATTGTTTTGAAAACAGGAGTTTGGAATGGGAGACTTTAATTAGACATGGGCTATTAAAAGCTTTAGCTTTTTAGAAAGCAGACTGAAAGGCTAAAATCTTCCCTTGTGTCGTCTTAAAGCAAGTTTGCAACAATAGATGATGATATTCTCCAAGTTTTTTGTATTCCCAATTACAGAGGTTAATGGTAGATACATTCATTTTTATCTTGGTTCGCAAAAGCTCTCCAGAGTTCTTCAGATTTTTCCAAGAGTAATACTTGCAGAAACCTGAAAATCTAGTTCTTTTGGTCTGTAACTGTTGAATGTTCAAAATCTAGTCTAAAAAGGGTAAAAAAAAAAAAAAAAAGAAACCCTTTCATATAATAAATGATTTTGCTCACTTCTTTAGAACTCAATCTAGGACCATAAAACTGATTTATTAGCCTTACCTGCACAGCCATTATAAGGTAATTATCTGGTAATAAACAAACAAAAATCAACATAAATATATAGGGATATATAGCTCCCTCTCAAGGCTAGAGGTATTCAGCTGCTCCAACTGCACAACCTTTTCAGTGTGATCCCAAGGATGTGCAGTTTTCTTTAGTTTTTATTATGAAAAGTGTTGATCATGATCATTCGGTATCCCTATGTTTCATTCCCTTTTATCTGCAGTCTGTAAACTGTGCATGGTCTTAACAAAAAGCATTTTTATTAAAATTTATCTTAGATTTGTTAGAAAGTTCAAGTACCATTATGGGCTGAATTCTAAGCATAAAGAGGAACATTAAGATGAGAGTTCCTCTTGTTACAATTTCCCAAGTGTGCCACACCACTACAGGATTATGCTTAGATTATCCATCTAAGTGACAGGTTTATATTGTGACAAAATCTCTGCATTTTTGACGTCTTTTTAATTACTAAGAAAGTAGGGTTTACAGCTTCTCCAATAATAAAAACCTATCACAGCTAAGAAAAATCTTGACAATGGGCATTTGAATATGAAAAAGAAAATTGGGTGCTTTTTAGATATGCCGGTTGTTCTTGAATTTGTCTGTATTCTTGCAGTGGATTGGGTAGAAAGATACAATATGTTTTCATGTTAAAGGTCATTATTGTATTTAAAATACCTTAGCTCGCTTGGAATGCAAAGGCTTGGATACCAGAAGCAATCTTGCTGTCTTGATGCTACTTTCTCACTGGGTTAACATATTATATAAATCTTTTTTTTTTTTTTTTTGCCTTTACCATATGGGTATATTCATAATGCATTCAGTGTTGTAACTCATATATTGCATACAAATTGAGAATTCTTTTTGAAGGGCAAGTTCTTTCTTCTCTTTATCTCTCTTCTCATCTTTTCTTCTGAGGCATCAATCCCAGATTTTTAGTAAAGGGCAAGGTGGAACAAATAGTAGTATTTTAAGTGTCTTGGGAATAACACAACAATAGAGCTACTCAAGGAGCTAAAAAAGAAGTCCAGTATCAATTAATTCCAATTGTCCTAACTTTTAACGTGGTGCCTATGTGCAGTAGGTGGTGCACATTGTAGTATAGTCTTAGAGGCAGCAACACTGTCAAGTAGAAAATAGGATAAGGGAAGTTGAATGCATTATCTCCTATGGCTATTTACAATTTTACCATGTATGGCATGTTGTCTTCCTGATGATGGAGGCCTTTAAAAGGTGCATAATCCAGTGGAGTCGATTTGTCAGGTGTTGTTTGAGGCGTCTCCTTTACAAGATGGTCAGTCTAAGACAGTCAGGCCAGCAATCAGTACAGCGGCGTTATTCTTGTCATCGAGTGCTATTTCTTCCCCTCTGCTGTGCTCTGAACTCTGTGGAGCCTCATGGCTGGCTAGTCAATGTTTATGAGGTTGGAGAAACAAAATTGTTAATAACTTAGTCTGCAGATAGTGAAAAGTCTGCAGTAGAAATCATTTTAGGAAAGGGTAGCAATTGTAGAAATTGTTTTTGCTGCTTAAGTAGTTCTATGTATTCTTTTAAAGAGACTGTTCAAAATAACTCTTTTTTAATGCATATACATTTGCTTATGATTTTTGTTCCCTGGCGTGATAAATGCTTTTATTTTTCTGAATTTAAGGGGCAGGAATGATATTTAAGGATTTGGTTCTTTGTTTTCAACAGCTTCTGAATAACGATCAGTACTTGTCTGTTTAGGACAGATCCTTACCCAGCTTAGGTTGTTGTTGCACAATATTTGAGCAGTGAATACCTGTGCTATGTAACCTGCCTTCCTTGCCATGTGGTTGCCTTTGCGTTGGATAAGCAGGTTAGAACAGTGTAAATAGATTTTACATAAAGTAAAAACAAAAACAAAAACAAAAACACCAAGAGCTGTTCAGCACTACAACATGTGGCCCAGTGAAGTTGTGGGCCTGAAACATGTTGTGCAGAGAAGCTGTGGGCTCTTCCTCCTTGGAGAGTTTCTAGTCTTGCCTGGAGAAGTCCCTGAGCTAGAAGCCTGTTCTAGGAGCAGGCTGCTCTGAGCGACCTGGTCCTGATCTTCCTCAATGACTTAGTCATCTTCTGTGGTCACCAGCTCTAACTTGTGGATCTTTTTATTAAGTTGGTCTTGGGGGGAACCGTAGTCTCAGAAATCTAGAGACAAATGCACGGTTTAATTAGATACAATTATGAGAGCTTGGAGGATCTCTGATTTGTGCTTTTTTTTCTTATTGTTCTTGAAACAATGTAAAGGAAGATGGATAAGCAGTCATGACCATCCTTATTTCCAAAGAGAGAATGACCTGTCCTGACCTGCTACTTCTTCCCTGCTAAGACTCAAATTTTCTCTGAGTAACAGTTGAAAGTGTCACACAGAGGCAAAACACTTAGTGGAAGGTAAAATTATAAGCCATTCCCGGTTTCACAGCCCCTTCCTTGCCCCTGTGCCATTATGTAGGTGAGAGCCAGCTCGGTGCATTTCTGACAGTGCCTGTCAATCTGCTGAGCAAGCCACGCTGCCCTTTGATTCAGGAGGATTAAAGAAAGAAACCCATGAGAGAGCAGGAAAAATTCTAATACGACAAGGAAACATATTTTTCAGTTTCTTCTGTTCTCTTTTTATTACTCTCTTTTTTTTACCCCCTTGTGTGCATTCACTTGCCCTGCTGCCGTAACTTTGACTTTTTTAATTTATCTGTTAACTGTTATTATGATCATATTAGATTCATAAAGAATGACTTTGCCAAGAGATTTTCCTGAGGTATTACAGCTCTAGCACAGAACTATACCTCACTTAGTCATGTAGAAAATCCTGCAAGTTTAATTGCAACTCTTTCTTTACATATCATCTGCTACATTTCCCATGTAGTTTTTACTTTCATTCTAAAGGAATCTTTATGCATCTTTTGAAAAGCAAGTAATGCAGTGGTTTTACTGGACAGTTAAGCTTTCCACAGTCAGAAAGGAAGAAAAGTTATAGTATTAGGAAGAGCATAATGAGTTATAAATATAAGGGTGTTACAGAAACATCCTTAAAAAGGAAACACCATAGCATGACCTAACATAAAGGGCTACTGATTGCTAAGGAGGAACTACCTGGGCTTGTCAGGCCTTTACCATATATTGTTATATTCATGGAGTTGATAAGAAAATGTGAAGTGAAAAAAAACCTTAGGGAAATATTACCTGACTGCCTAGATAGCTGTAGAAGGGAGAGGTCAGTTCTTCAAGGCTTACCAGCAGTTGGCTGTGTTTCATTACCCAAGGAAGACAGATTCATTGTTCCGTGTGGAGTGAGAAGGGCGTTAATAGAAGTGCTCTGGGAGCAGAATATTACTGATATACCTAAAGTGTGATAACATTACTTTAATGAAATAGACACTTGAGATGTAATTCTCTCAGTGCCAGAAATGCCTGCTGCTAACTGCGGTGGGACTGATTAACAAGAATCAAAAATAAAGTGTGCTTTTTGTTACGCATTTTTCTAAAATTTAATTAGATTACCTTTTAATTTGAAATTAAAGTAGCATTTTGAAGCTTCCAACTTTATCCATACTATGTCACAGAGTGCAAGTTCACTCTGTTGGGTTCACTTTACTGGTTTTGTCACTGTATCCTTTTACTTTCTGGCAGCAGAACTGTGCCCGACTCTCAGCACTTGTACAAAGAGCAGGAAGAGAGGATACAAACTTGTAGCACTACATAATAGCCACATGCAGTATAGTCTTTTCCCTCTCTCCAACAAAAAAATTGTTGATAACTTAACTTGGACTCTGGGGTGAGCTGCCCTGGCTGGATAATAGTGTTTCTTAAGCTGGTGGGAGCAGACAGGATTGTGACACCAAAACGCTCTTTGCCTTTAATATCTCTGTGCTTTGTACCATCTTCACCTGTGGTTAATTTTCCATCTTACAGGAGTCACCTGCATGCTGCTCTTTTCCTGATATTTTAAGAGTTATTTCTTTGATAGAAGATCTTGCATTGTAAGATCACAGAAGTAAGATTCTTGAGAGCATGTATCCTGTTTATCTATTAATGTTGATTACTAATATCCTTATCTCTCAGGCACAATTTTTATCTGATCTAGCGAGTCTTAAACTTGTGTCTGATATCAAATAGCCAAAGAATGGTATCTGACCAAGCTGAAATGATCAGATCTTTTAGCAGGCGCTTTCAAAATACATTACTGTATTTTTTTTTTAATTTGTTTTTCCTATCATCAAGGGCATGATCTCAAGAGCTTTTTTTCTAGGCACGTAGCAACTGTCTATTGAAAGCAGAATGCAAGTGTTCTCATCTGCTTATTCTTTGCATTTGTTCCCTTTTTAGGACAGGGAAATAATACTATCTATGAAGAATATTATCTATGCAGAAGTGTTTTATCAAGTGCAGAAAATGTTAACAATATTTTTGAATTAATGTTTGTTGTATTGAATACAGAAAATGATTAACACCTACTGTCTATATATATCAGTAATATACAGGAGTGCTGTGTATCTGCGCATATTAAGCGATGCCAAATGAAAGTATATACTGTACACAAGGCAAATGGGGTGAATCTGAACTTTAGAGTTGCATTCCACCCTGCTCTAGTTCTCCAGCAGCGCAGTTCCTCTATGTTCAATATTCTCTGTTTAAAAAAGGTTTGCAGTATGCACCAGAATGCTCAGACTCCTGCTGTTTCAGACAAGTGTTTGCAAGTAAATATATTTGTCGTTTGACAGCATTTCCTTACAACAAGGTAAATTACTGTGCTCGCATTAGTGGGAGCTCTTACAGACTAGCAATATAAGTATACAACAACAATAACAGCGCAGGTTGTCTCCCTACGATATGCTAATGTGTCATGTAGTAAGGTGGAATAGGGATTTAAAAGTAAATTCTAAATTTGTTCTTTAGCTCAATTGTGAAGAGGAGCAAAATTGCTGTAGAAAATGCAGTAGATAAATCAGGAAAGAAAACTAAATAATGCTTTTATATACCTGAAGGATGTAGTGGTGGATGAAGAGGAAGGGTTTGACAATAGGTCTGAAGAAGGAAATAATGAGAGGAAATTATTAAGATGAGAAATTTAGATTGAATATCAGGGAGCTCATCCAGACAGTGAAATCTGTTACAACCTAGGATTGTCTCCTGAAGAAAGACATTGAAACTTAATTGCTTTGGGCATTTTTAACAAGTGTTGTCAGGTTGCTGGGTGAAATGTAAGGAACAATCATGGAGGAGCATAGGAATACACTAAACGACATGCCAGGCTTTGCCATCTCTTATTCCTCTGATTCTTTAACTGCCATCAGGAGTGACAGTAATTACAGTGGTGATTTTTATCCTGTTGTCGGCACCTGTTGTCTAAGGGCCTGACTATATTATTGCCTGCGTGTGAACAAGCCTTAAGGCATGGAAGTTCACTATAGAGCTGCGTATGCTGCTGTATTTGGGATGATATGCTGGAGCCTACAGTTAATTCACTTGTATGTTAAGACTTTCTCTGAATGGCCACAAAAGTAGTCAGGAGGAAATGCGTTTTGGGTTGCAAAAAGTGGAATATAATTGGATTGCAAAGCATGGCTACTGTATCCAGTCCGTCTCTAAGATGTGAGGTTGCTGGTGGGAGGAAGAGGTTGAGGAAGATGTTGTCTTTTGCCCAGACTTTCTGTTGCAAGTCCTAATGTTAAGCATTACTTAATAACTTTTGTGCTTTCAGCAGGCACTGTCAGAGTGGGAAGGCAATAAATCACTGCCATTCCAGATATGATCATCTCTCCTCTCCATGGAACTGCTAGGTGAAATTAATAAAGAAAAGTTGCTAAAGTTTAATTATGCCCTCCTCCTACACCAAACCACAAAGACATTTGGGATACAGGACAGTAAATGAAAAGCAAGTAAGCTATTAGAACAGTACAATTAAACAAATTCATATTGGTTGAGGTGCATATTTTTGCATGGTCACATTTAAATCCTATTAACTCAGATTCATTGTAAACTCATTTGTATTCATGTATGCCAATGTGCAGGCACATAAGCGTGCCCGAGAACAAGTCCTAAGAATGTTATAACTTTGTTGGGAAATACATGCACAGGCACCAAACACAGTAGTCACAGAGCACAGAACTGAGTGAAAAAAAGCTGTTTTTCCAGGAAGTGAATCCGATGGGATTGCAGTAGCCAACAGTTCTGGTCTTTGATGGGTATGCAACTGCAGCTCAGCTCTTTTGAGCTATATATATTTTTTGCTTGAAAGTACCGTGTTTCTTCTACTTGTGTTTTACTGAAGTCTGAGTTTTGGATGAAAACAGGAGTGGGGAGTGGGAGAAAGAAGAGGAGGAAGGTGATGGATTTAAGACTGAAAGAAAAAGATTGTGCTCCAGCTAGAACCAGGTGCCAAAGTGCTTAATTCACCTGTGAATGTGGCAGGCACGGTGAGGTCTCACTGCATGCCATGGCCTCAGCTTTGTGCACGTAGCTTTTCTGTACTTGTCTACATTTGCCTTGGCCCCTGTATTACATTTAGCTACCCATTTCTGCAATAGCAATTGTTTGCAGGGTGCAGGACCAAAGCTCTGCTTGCCTCCTGGGTGCAGGATTTGCCCTCACAACATGCCTTCCAGGTAAGGAGCCTCTTTGCATGCTACCCTTTAAAGGAAGTTTTCCAAAATATTTTTGTGCCAGTAAAGATTTACCTGTCCTGCATTGTCTTCGTTGCTGTCATTTGTTTAGCAGATTACTTTGTGGTCTCTGCTGTAGTCAACATGAAACGTCTTTGGAGGAGGGAGCATAATTTTATTATGAGTGTGTAAAACAACTTAGCACAATGGGTGTCCTCCAAAGCGTTTTGGGAGGAAGAGCGAGTATTACATTTTCCAGTTGTGGATGTTACTGTTATCCACAGTAAACCAAATCCATTTTCCATTCTGCACAGCTTGAGAGATGTTTCTCATCTTGAATGGGACAAGATTTATTCCAATCTGCATATATCAAAAGCCTATTGTATTTATTGTTTGTTTTTCATAAAATATACTACTACTGCATTTTTACTCTTACAGTGTGATAATATCACTGTGGTCACCAACCCTTTGCTGGACTTAATACATTTTAATACCTGTTGTAAACATCTATGTGTTTAACTGTGTAAAAAAAATTAAGCGTATCATAGATCAAATTGATCTTAAAGGGCTTACAAATGGTGACAAAATGGTGGCAGTGTATGTGACAATAATACATTATGGAAATTACAACACTTAATTTCAATCGAAAGAGAGTAAGATGCATCTCTGGAGAAAAAATGATACAGAAAATATGACAATAATGTAAATGACTTACCGTGGTTCTGCCTTCACTTTTGGAGAGGATGATGGCAGAACACACTTCATAGGTTCTTCATCACTTCAGCTGCTCTGAGAGATGTGCTGAGCAAAGAAATATTGATCCTAACAGGGAAGAGAATTTAAGATAACACCAGGCAGTATTACCAAGACTAAGGCTTGATGGTCTGCACTATCCTAGGAAATGTTGTCTCGGTATATTCACAAAAATCTGATCAATTATATTTCAATGTATGGAATGACCTTTTATTCATAGTTTTTTCATATTTTCAATTTTTTTTCTTTAGTTAAATACAAAATTGCAGATTAAATAAAGGATCTTTCATTAAGCTTCAGCCGAAAGAGTGTAGCCATAGGCAAGTTATTTAAAATATGTGTATTTAAGTATACCTGTTATAAAGCAATTTAAAATCAAATATACACTTGAACTTTGGGGAAGGAGGAGTTTATCTTCTGAAATTGCAAGGGAGAGCCATGGTAATCACAGAAAGCCTCTCTCACAGAAAGAGACTTTGGAAAGGCTGTTCCTCTGCCCCAAGGAAGGAGAACTGATATATAGATGTTGACTGACCTGTTTGTTTGTCTAACCTGTTCCTGAAATTTCTAGTGAAAAAGATTTAATCACTTTGATTGACGGCCTGCCCCAGCTCCGGTTCTCACATGGTTATGTAGACAGTTTCCGCTATATCTAAATTACATTCCTTTTCTTCTTATCCCCCAGTGCATGTGGGGAATAATGGATCGCTTCCTTACAGCCTTTTGCAAGCTCAAAGGCTGGTTTTATGTTCCTCTTCTCTTGTTTTCTCTTTTGTAGCCCATCAGGACAATTCCTTCAGTTTTCTTTCATGACTAGGTCATGAAACCTCCTACATTCAGAGCTGCTAATGAGTTTTGGTACCTTCCTTTGGTATCTTCCCTGTTTTTACATCTTCCTTTGAAGAACAGCCTGCAGGTGAGGCCTCACCAACACAGAAGAATAATGATCAGCCCCTGTGTTTTGCATAGTGCATTACTGTTATTTAATAGCTTTTCTTTTCCTGCATTTGTTCTGTGTTGACTTGGAACTATAGAACTTTGTTCCGAATCCAGCAGTTTCAACTCACTCTAATGGCAGAGATTGAGTTTTATCATGTCTAAAATCACGGTATTTCTAGAAAGCTGTTGCTGTTGCACTGTCTGGAATCCCTTTGGGGGGTTTGGAGTGCATGAGAGGTGTTGTTTATTGTGTAGTCTTGAGAGATGTGGTATTTAACAATTCTGGGAGTTGCTCTAGTGAAATTTCCAGAAAGAGCTGCTCTCAAATCTGGCCTCTATCAGGATTCTGTTATCCTCTCCAGCTCTTTGGTTCAGTAGTTTTAATGCATAGTGCTGACTGTGATGCATCTATAAGTAGCTTAGTCCAGGAGGAGTTAGCATAGTTTTATAAGTTAAGCACTTTGGAAACTTTTGTATCAGGAAGAAGTAAGGGAAAACTCATGAAGAAACAATGGGAGCATTTTATTGGATAATTTCAGCAGAGAGGAAATTCATTTTATGTTCCAAGTCTTACTGAAATTTGGATCTTCTGGTACTTTTGAAATAAGGGGTTGTTTTGAGCAAAGGCCTATTGCTCAGTGTCTAAGACCAGCTGAGACAAAATAGAGGTCAGGGTAATGGCATCAGGCTTAATGGTCAATGTTTTCAATTCTACACAAAGTCTTTCTTTCGGGACAGAAAAAATTAGTAGAGGAACAAGGTGTCTGAGGAAATGTAAACTCTGCTTCCAGGAGACCAACTTTTTAAAAATGTGAATTCTGCTGGACAGCTATAGGAGAAGTTTGCATATATAGCTTTGTGCCTGGCAACCTAATACCCTGTAAATATACTGTAAATAGCCTGAATTAGTATATATTTCAGATATTCAAAATTTTTGACTGTTTACAAATCCTGGAATAGCTGTTCTCTTATAAAAAGTGGTCACAAATCCTTTTAAGTTAGTCAGGTCTCCTGATGATTTCAAGGCCACTGTGATGGAGTGAATTTCTTTTTTTTTCTCTTATTGCACTTGTGACTAATTTATGCTTATCTCTGTATTGAGGCTAAGGAGTAATTATTTCAAAATTGTAACTTACTATGTGTATTCTGCAAAAGGCATATCTTCCTAAAATGTTTACTTTACTCTTCACAGCTTCACTGTGAATATAATTATATCATTGAACCGCTTCCAGAAGGCAGCTAGATAGTCTGTGGCTTCAGAAATGATACACTTTCAAGTTAAATTTTATGAACTGGTGCCCAAAATCTAATTTCTGTCCATCTAAAGAAGTAGCGAGTGGTTTGAGCAGCAGTTAGTTCGTGTGATTAGTAAACTGGTGGTAGTAGGAACTGCACTTCCAGGATCCAGGTTCTCACCACAGTCTTCTGTCCTGCCAGTCTGTCGTGGTTACATTTGGTGGAGAGCTGGGAACAAACAGTCGGTAGTGAAGAGTTACTGACACTGGAAGTCAAAATACTGGGTTAGGATAGAGAGCCTCCAAGCCCCAGGTAAAACTGGAGAGTAAACAAGGGAGCAAAAGTAGCAGCCAGGTGGGAAAGGAAACTTGAATTTTCCCTGGCAATGGTCTCTTATGCAATTATAGCATTTGAATTTATAGAAGAAAGGTTGAGGGGGAAAGTGAAATTAATATGTGTGTATATGTATTTACTGTAGTTATAGAATGACAGAAGCATCCCCATGAAGGTTCTTTGGTACTGCACTTGCCTTGTAAGGAAACCAGATAGTCTTTGAGGACTTTGGAACTTGCAGTTTTGCCCACCTGGATTGCCCTCTGGTATGGAGATAGGGTGGTGGTTTATGTGTGGTGCCTTCAGCTGTCAGGATAGTGCTGCTCCATCGTGCTCGAGTCTGAGGAAGGAGCCCAGTGGAGGGAGGCACTGAGCTGTCCTGTGATGACTGCTGTGTTTCAGGTGCCTTTTAAGAGTGCATGTTGTAATTTTCCTTTCTGTTATTTGAGTCCAACTCCCTAGTTGATCTCCTAACCTTGTACCATTCTTCAATCTCCTCTATAATAAAACTGTTTCAATCTGATCTAAAAAGCACCAGATTTTTTTTTTTCTCTTTGAGACTGGAAAAGTAATGGGCAATGGCCATGGTACTGCATGATCAGAGAAGATTTAAGCCTTAAACTTATGTTTTACCAAGAACTTTCTTGACAATATACTTGGCAAATTGATGGTAGCAGATGCCAACTTAGTATGGAGTCACTGCAAGCAAACCCAATGCCTCTAACTATGCTAGCTGCACGTTGAGCTGTCTTTCTGCTAAGCCTATTTATTATGTATACTGGGTTAACTCGCATGAACAACTGGTGATGGTGACTGGTGCCTGAGACTTCGCAAGGTGGTTGTTCTAAGGACAAAATGGAGCAAAATGATTGTGTTCTGAAGATCAATTCAGGAATTAGAAGCCCAAAAGATCTTTAGATACTGTACAAGCAGATAGGGTCCATCTACACCTGCCTGATAGCAGGTTTGGAGATTTGTCTGTAGTTTCTAAAACAAGGTGGGAGTGACAAGATGGGAAGGATGAAAATACAAGTAACCATTATGTATCTGTCACCTGATGCTTTGAATTTCTTCTACAAGTGTTTTCAGTGTATGGCTATTATTAAAAAGGAATAAGCACATCGTGATGTTTCCTTTTAGGAAAACCTAATGCTCTGGAATTATAGCTGATACCATTTTATTAGAAAAATATGCTGATGATGTATATGATTTATAACACATGGCTTGTTCTGGAGCGTTCCTGTCTAGGGGTGCATTGGTGATTCTTCTGACTCTCTCTGTCCTTCTGACTTTCATCTTTTTTTCCTATTTGATGTGTTAACTGTTTTTTTATCTTAGATATAGGTATCTCTTCTGTCTACCCCGATGTTCACTTGTGCTGGAGGGTTGCCAGTTACTTTGAGAAGATCTATTTTGAGGAAGTTACTTGCTTCACTTCTTTCTTGCATCCCCATAAGACCCTCCTGTCTGTGTCACTCTGACGAAGTGGCAGAACTAATAGGAGCAGAGAAAGCTATTTCCAAAGCCATATCATCTGGGTGAGAGCTAGTTTCAAAGATTGTGGAGGTTCATTCTCCAGTTTATGTACAGTGGATCGGAAAGACTGCCAGTCTGATTTGAATGAGATTTATATTCTGTAAAGGAGGGATTTGGGCCCAAATCCAAGCCGGTGGAATTGCCAGTGGCAATACCTCCATTGCCTTTGCTGGGCACTGGACCTGCTCGGCCCTGAGTGTGACAATTAAGAGCCGGAGGAATATTGAGCCCACAGGCTTTTTAGCCACTAATTCTTATCGAGCTTGGCACAGAAACTGTCCTGAGTGTAAGCAATGTCCCAGGTATGACAAGAAATTATAAAGAAAGATGTCCTATCAAAATACAGAGCAGATTTTTAAAAGCTGTTAGATATTTTGAAATATAAGAAACTTTTACAGAAATACTGTGGGACTTCGTAACAGAGAGAATTATTTAGGGTGGCAGCTATGGGAATTAGTGAGATCACTGCATTGCTATCCTAAGGAATACTTTTTCCTGAAACTATTTATGTTTTCAATTTTTTACCACAGTTCCACACTCCGGTGCATAATTTAAGGTAAAACAATACAATGCCCATCTCACATGATATGACATGTTCCCCTTGCTGTCTGGTGAGATCATGATGGATAAAAATTTGTCTTTTTGCTGTATGCTTTGGAGACCTTCCTGTCAAACAACAGAAAGATCCGTGTTGCAGAAAGACTGCCCTTTGCAGGCGGTGACAGCTCCTGTTGGTGAAGCCCAAAGTGACTTCATTTTAAAGATGAGAGAGTGTTAACGTAACAAATATATCAATGCAGTGGCATCTTGTTCCTACTGCAAGTGAACTGGGGACAGAAAGATACTTGCATAGTCAACGTTTCCCCATTGGCCCTTGACTTAGAATCGTAGTTATGTCATTAAAAGTCCTTTAGGAAAGGTAAGAGTGCATGCAACCCTTCATGGTACGGGCTCCTTTTAATGTATTTAATTTAGCGAAGATGAGATTAAAATGAAGGATGATATAAACATTTGCCTCAAAGAGTAAAAATTCAGGCAAGAGTGTGTAAATATAGAGTATGTGGGAAATGAAGGGATTGTCTACAGCAATACCAGGGCAAAGTAAGAGTGCATGGCATGCATTTCAGATGAAACTTAGTCAATAATGTAATGGTCAGATGAATGCTCTGATCTTCTCGAGATAATGATCCCTTACTAGGCAGCTTGATATTCTTCTCTTCCCTTGTCAGAGTTTATTTACTGTACTTCCCTTTTGGATAATATAAATTATAGATCAGTCTGGACTTTGCTGGCAATAGAGGGAGAGAGTGGGAAGCTGCAGGGGAAGGCAGAGGCAGCAAGGCAAGCTGCAGCCCCGTCCCATGCTGAATTGCTTATAGCTGCTGGAGATCCTTGAGCTTCCCCTATAATAGTTACTGTTAAGCAGGATAAAGGAAGGATATATTTTTTGTCCTAATTCTAGAATTTTATGTACCTTCCCCAAAGCCAGTAGACTGATGTTCTCGTGACTTGAACTCGCAGCTAGGCTGCTGCGAAGGGAATTCATCCTCATCCCCATTCCCCTCAACTTTCAGATGAGAGGTACCTCTGTGCTTCTATGGTTGTCTATCCCTTATTTGGTGTTAGTCAAGCTGTGATTCTATGATCTGAGATAAGCTGAGGCCTCCAAAACGTGGAGCAATGGGATAGAATTCACATCTGTCAAGTTTTTCTCATGCATGCTGTTATCTGACGTGAGCAAGATGCAGCTCATGTTTTGCAGCTGAGTTACCCTGTGCTGATATGCTGCACAGTTATGTGTTACTGTTGTGTTTTCCATAATTTCAGTCAAGAATTGACTCAATGCCAGTTTAATAAGACTGTATAAATGCAAGTCATTGCTGCCTAACTGCTATGGAGCACTGTGCTTAGCAATGACAAGTGTCAAATAAACCTTTTTATCTAAAGACAAAATAATGCCCCTCTTTAATCCTAAAACAAAGGTAATTTGTGAAAACAGGGACTCTTTGATAGTCTTAAAAAGCAGCTATTGGGATAAATATAATTTCTAGAGAGAGATGTCATGACTCTGGGTTACAAAAAATGTCATTAATAGTGAGCAGGATAAAGTCCCGAAAATAAATGTCAAGTTCTTGGTCTGAGCTCTTCTTTTGCAGTTTTGGGCTGTGGTTAGACTATCAGGGCTGTATTGCTGGTGCTTTCTGTTTTGATTTAATACTACATTACTTCCAACCCAGATTCACTTGTGATCTACATGGCTTGAGTCTGGGGAAAGAACTTGCATTCTCATATTTTCGTTTATCCTTCCTGATCCTAAATATATTCCAGGTACACCTTTATTTTATATTGCAGCCTCTGTGTTCAACGGAATGTATTTGTAATAAGAGTTTTGAGGGATGTGTATTTATTTTGACATATAGTGTTAAATGTTTCCAGCATGTACTATGGCATTAAATTCCAGTTTGTATATACTACCAATTTTGACTTTGAAATTGCAATAATATTAAAGTAGAGACTGAGAGCTTGCATGTTAACAGCTTGTTTCAGATTTCTCAAAGGTATTTCATAGCCTTTCTTTTCATAAGAAATATAGTGGCAGATGCTATCACTAATAGTGCTTAAAAAGTCTCAGTTTATATCTCTATGGACTAAATTCAAATCCCATTAAAATCAATGAAAAGGTTCTGACTGTCTACAGTGAAAGTAGAACAGGCTTTACATCTTTGAAAACTTCTTAGTCAACAGTTCTGAAGAAAGTGGTGCTGACAACAACTGGAATTATTTTTGTATTCCCATAAATACTGTCTTAAAAATAACTTATGTGCATTTAGTTGCTTACACATTTTAGCGTGCTGATAATTCAGAAAGTGTTGAGGTGTGTTAGAATTTTTTTGTATAAGATGCCAGAGACAATGCTAGTAATAGAGAATTTGTCATGCAGGAATACAGAACTGCTGCTCCAAGTATCTTTTATTTCATTAGAACTAATATTATGAGTGGGTTTAATTAAAAACATCTGTGTGCTTTTTGAGAAGGTTCTATCATCCTGTGTGATTCATGACACATGATAGGATTTGAAAATTAGTCTTGTCAGAAATATTAAATGTCTAAATGACATCCTCTTTTTTTTTTTTTTTTTTCTTTTTTACCTTGAAGCTGTCAAAGGAAAATCTTACAGATATCAGCTAGCTATTATCTGTTTGGTAGTCCAAGATCCAAGACAAGGCCAGGGTTCAATAAAAAACTGTATCTGTTGCTAACCCAGAACGTTGGGTGCCTGGGAACAAGTTTGGAGGTGGGATTGTACCTCTGTGTCACCTACAAGAATAGGAAGATTCCTGTGAAATTAATGCACTGTAGACTTGCAATCGCTTGAGTTTTATTAACCCCTTGCTCAGCTTCTGCTTTAAAATTTGTAGGCCCTTATGTAGTTCTCCCGTCATTAACTAACCAGCTTAATGTTCAAACCATGGGGAAGAGGGTGTCTGCTTTGGCATTTAATGCTCCCTGCACTGTCCCGCATGGCTTTGGGGAGGATTGGTTGGGAGGATTGTTTCAGCTGAACCACAGACCTGGTTCCTCTGGTTCCCAGTTGCTTGTATGGGGTCATCCCTCTGCTGCAGAAGTGAAATATCCAAGCAATTGTTCTTTTTTTGCATTTACTACCTGGTTAGCACAATGAGAGCTATTTTGACCCAACAGAGATGGGTATCACAGAGCAGCAGGTCTTGGGTCCTTGCCAGCAGTGACAAACGGGTTTCCTTGACCTTGGCACCCACTGGGGTCCTCCTGGCTCCATCTTTCAAGCCAGGGTGATTCTGAGCAAAGATCGTCATCCTCATTTCCCCCTGCCTCAGGCTTTGGGGGGTTTTGAGAGGCTTTTGCTTTTGGCTGACGCTTTTCTCCACTTCCTAACAAGCCTGAACAGCAATAAATCAGTTATTGCCCGGTAATTAATGTGAGCTAATTAAACCTCCCTCTCAGTTGCCGTGTTCCTCCCTGGGGTCTGCCTGGGCCGGTGGAGGTCAGACATTTTGCTGTGACAGAGCAAAATCCTGTGGTCAGGGCATGTGTAGGATTTTCCAATTCAGGAAATACCAAATTATGCTTTCTTCATATAATAATTCCTTTTTTTAATTATAGATTCTGAATTGTATATAAAAATAGGTTCCCTTCATATTGTTTATTTCTAATGTTATTATTAGAAAAGTGAAAAATATGTGTATATCCAGATAAATAAATGTTAAGATGCAAGTAGTCTGCAAACTCCAAAGGCAATTTTTAAAAGCAGTTCAGTTTGAACAGAATTGCAAACCATATTAATGCTTTTTAATATGTGTGCGTATAATTATTCACTTTTTTGCCGGCATATTTTCCTAGAGGAAATGGATGTGTTTTACCATTTCACCCATAGTGTTCATTCCCTGGATTTAATTTCATAATGATGGAGCAAGAAACCACGTAAGGGCTGGCTGGAGAAATGAAGATGTTTCTTTCCTTGTCTGGCTGTTATGAAGCGGTCATCTGAATTAAGTTAGGAATAAAAGGAAATAAAATCAATGTTGACAAAGCAGTTTTTTTAATATATGCTTAGCATTTTACAAAATGACAACACTTCTAGCTCTTAGCCAAATATTTCATTCTGGACTTAAAATATCAGCTTTCTCGCCCTGCGATAAAGTAATATTCCAGAGATAATAAATCAATATAACTGAAGTATAGGGAGTACCCATTTACTTTTAAAATATGTTGATTGTCCTATGGATTGCAAAGGGACTTCTATGGCAAAAATGGGATCAAAGGATTTTGCTCCAGAGGTATGTGAACATGGCGCCGTAGGTGTGGGCTGCTGGATAAAGTGCTGTCCCAAACCTCAGGAGAGTGGGAATTATTCCTGTCTCTTGCTGGCCATCTGCGTGCTCTGACATAAACTACTTTACTCTGCTTTTTAAAGTGCAAATTAGATATAGTGATGCTGGTTTTCTTTTAAAATACTTGCAGCAAGGTGGGAGGTATTGTTTGTGAAAACTCAGGAAACCAACAACAGATTAGAGATGAGTTCATTAATAAATCTTCATATGAATAAAAAGTTTTCTGATGATCTGTATGCTCACCAGTCTTTGGCCCTAAAAAGACTATAATCGCATTTTCCTGAGATAAAGCACTACTGAAGAAACAAAAAAAGAAGTAAACCCCTCTCTGATCAAGGGAGGGATGTTGCAAGCAATTTTAATATATACTAATCAAGATGTATTGCTTAAAATTGACAGATTTTTGCCAAGTGCTATTGGCAACAAAAAAAGGGGAAAAAAATGCTTTAGTGTCATTAATGGTCTCTTTGCTTTGAGGACTGGACTGAGAAACTGGACTGGTTTGTCCAGTTCTTCAGAGTATTAGATGTGTTGTAGAGAGGAAAGAGGCAGCTGGCTCTTATTTCCCTGTTGTTGGAAATTCACATAAAATACATATTATAAATGAGCAGTCTATAGCTGTAGCCCCTTAGGATCTAGTGCTGGAATATGTTAAGTGCTATGGAAGAAAGTGAACTTTATATAGTCAGATACTGACTGTGCAGTCACTTGAAAACCTTGAGGTTTATGGGCCAGGATTTCAGTATTTCTGGTCATGGTGAAGGCAGCAAGATGGAATGGAAAATAAAATGCTGAAACTGGAATATATACAGTCTAAAACACAGTAGCTGCAAAATGGAAACCTTCACAGAACCCAGAGGAAGAAGGAAAAAGTGATGTGAATTATTACAAATTCAGTTTTACTATAAATGCAGACTTAAATGATTTGTGGATCATGTGCATGAATCTGAAACTGTATTTTGAAATACAAATGAAGCAAAAGCCCCATAGTATGCTGTTGTTATTGGAAAGTGAAGTGAAAATGTGGATGGGTAGGTTTGTACTTTTTCCCTTCTGATGCAGTTTTTGTTCTAAGGGTCGTTTCTCTCTGAGACCATCTTTAATGATAGCACCATTTTTTGTCTTTTTGAAATAAAACTTAAGGTAAATACAGCAGGTAACTGTCTGCCTTGCAGTTTAGTTAGTTTTTAATGAGAGCTGTAGGAGTTGATTAATTGTGGCTTCTGCATCTATAATTTAGGCAGTCTGCACTTGCAGATGGACTGCCTATCACCCCAATCTCTTCAGGAAGTCTTTCTGTTTACAGTAATAGAGCAGCACGTTTAAGCATTTCTCTCGGTAGCAATATTACACTGGATTGTGTTAAAAATACTGAGAATTTACAACTTTCATTTAAAACAAAGAGTTCAGTTTGCATATCCTCTATTCAAGATTAAGTGTATTTTTCTTCTGGGCAATGTTAGTGGGTAGAATAATACTTTTCCATGGAATACAATATACTATAAACCAATTTGTTGTATGCATTTTCTTATTTTTATTGTGGATATAAATTATAATTCTAAATATATTTCAAGTTAAGGGCTCTACTTCATACCTGTCTAGAGCGAAGCCTGTAAGCATGGCATTTCTACATTAAGCTTTCTTTGGTAGCTTAATGTGATCTTTGTAGCAATGTGTTCGTAGCAATTCTGACAAGAGGGAGCTATCATCATCTTATAAGTAAATACCATATTTAGATTCAATTTTCAGCTAAGTTAAACAGTAAATATAGTTTCTTAAGTAAAAATACTGACACTAAACACAGTCTCAGTTGTCCAGGAGGTTTTCTACTACCATAACACCCTCGTGACATGCAAGAAAATAATTCATTCACCCTAAATGGATCCATAAATAACTATTATTTGCTTTATGTGATTTTTTTTCCTATGTCGCAGTCCAAATTCTATTTTCCTTTTGGCCTTGCTTGACAGCTGCATGAGGGCTCTGTTAATATTGCAAGCAAACCCACGCTGGTGATGCCTGTTCTCTGGAACAAAATTACAGTGCCAAATCGTCAACCATAGCAAGCAGGGTTATGCTGTACAAGAAAGTGGCTGTTATATATTCCAGCTGACTAGCGGAAGGAATTTAGCAAGTTACTGCATCAGGGGCAAGGTAGTTTTGGATCTGCTTTTATGTCTCACTAAACCTCACCTGCTACTAAGCTCTCCGAGAACAAAAGTTAGTTGCCCTAAGATGGCTTATTTGTGTTTGACAAAAGAAAGCAAAAATAGACAAACAGTGATTTATATTGATGAAAATTTGACTCATAACATATGCTTTTTGGTTCAGTGCGTTTCCTGCATTGATTTTTGAGCTTGAGCATTAATGAATTCCATTTTCTAGCAATGTGCACCCTTTGGGATGTTTAGGCTTTCTGAGTATTATTGAATTAAGGCTGTGGGATGTTCACACAACCTATTTTTTTCCTTGGCTGTTGATGGCGGTTCCAGCTGAGTTTTTGTTCTGCTACACTGTTTTTGCTTCATGGTTCTTGTCTCTTTTGATTTTTTTTTTTTTTTTTGGAACGCAATCTAACAGCTTGATAATTTTAATTAAAACATTTGATAAATATTCATGGTAATTTGTATATGATTTACTGCATTTTCTTTAGAGATTAGCTACTATGCAGGCTATTCTCAAGTGTAGGTTGAACCAGAAGTTCAATTTGTACATATATTTGCAACCATAGAGTAAGAATTTTTGGATTTTAATCATCTATGTAATGTCCTTACAGATTTCATTTGTTTGGAATAAGTCACAAACAATTTCCCTTATTAACTAACACTGGCATCAGCAGAAAGCACTGCTGTGTGACTTTTTTTTTCATCCTTTTTTTTTTTTTTTTTAGCAGTGTAGTTAGTGGTATTTCATTCTTAACTGACATCACGTTTCTACACATTATTCCAGTATCACCTGATCTGTCCTCCCAGATGAAGAATGAATTTCTATCTTGTGTTTCCCTAGAATAACATAGGATGAAATTATTTTAAGGAGGAACGGGGTTTTTTTTTTTTTTATTTGAGTATTGGGTCCTGTAGTATTTTAATCAGAAATAGATAGTATTTTAATCAGAAATGTGCTGCATTGGTAAGGCAGGTCCTTTTGATTACCGCTTGTGCAGGCATCCCTCAATTAGGTATTTTCATCCACCAATTTGTGATTAAATTTGATACAGTTATAGACAGAATTCTTGTAGCAGCTGATCATATGGCTCACAATGAATCACATTCATGTAACCGTGATTCTGATATACCATCTACAGGACTGAAATGAAAATGTGAGCGCTCCGTGACATATCTTATTAATAGCAGATATAAATTTACTGGGCGAAAACAATCTTAGAAGGATAATAGCATTCAGAAATATGACCCACGGATAGTTATGTATGCACTCTGGCAGTATGAGTGCAAACAGCCTTAAGAGCCCAGCAAGGCAAGAACGCACAGAGTATCACTCCGTGGCAGCAGGGTCTATTTTTATATTGCTGACAAGAGCTGACATGCAAGTCGGGCGTTTGCTAAGCTGTGAGAGAAGGGGGCTGATCGCTTTTCAAAGGCGGCTTGCAGATGCGAAACAGGAGTTTCTTCTGTGCAGAGCTGTGATAAAGCGCTTGCTGATGTTTGAGAATCTCGTAGCAGGGGAGGACGATGAGGCAGGCTCATTTTGCGTGGTGCTGAAGAAAATCCCTGTGCAGGAAGGAAAGGCCACACTGCTGGATTTCAGAGTAGTTTTTGAGCTGGGAAAATGGCATGGGGGCTGCAGCAATTCATGTGTCTTTAGGGTGGACAAGGATAGTCAGATATTAGACTGCGAAGCAAGTTCTTTGATGTATTTTCTGCAGAAAGTTGCAAATTTGACACTTACAAACAAAACAGACCTAAAATTCTGGGCTGAAATAGGTATGTTGCTGAAGTCTTAAAGTTTCACCCCAACTGCCGTCCCCCAGGCACTGCAGTCAACAGGCTGCCTGTGCCCTGGCAGCAGCGAGGTGCTCAGCGCCTGCAGACTGCTGTTCGGTGTGCCAGTGTTTGAGTTCTCCCCGTTCTCAGCTTAGGTGCCTGGATATGCCCCAGTATCTGAGGGTTGGAAACAGCAGTTGTGTAGGAATGGGGTCTTGTTGTGGCTTCTGCAGCTCTTTGGAGGAGTGTAGAGAGCCGCGTACAAGGGCTAAGCCCTGCCAGCCTGGGCAGTGCATCCATGCTGGGAGGCTCCTGAGCATTCCTGGGAAATGCAACGTGTCAGAAAGGACTTGCAGAATTGGAGAGTCGCCGCTCAGGGAGACATGAGCAAGGCTCCAGCTTCCCTGTTCTCACTTGGTTGGAGGACGGGGACCCGCTCGCCTGCGGCTGGGATAGGCGGCCAGGCAGATGGAGGGACTTCTGCCCTCGCGTGCCAACGTGTAGCTGAAGCTCCTCTGAAACCCTTGCTGTTCTGCTGGTGGTGTTCCTGAGACGGAAAATACTCCTCCAGTTCTGCTGGGGGGGTGTGCGTGAGTGCTAAGTACATACTGCTGCTTTTCACTTTGCTTTTATTCTAAAGCTGTGAATTGGAAAAGGTCTAGTACTTTAGCCAACCCGTGCTTCACATTAAATATTAAGCAATATATGTTTTTCTCTCTTTCTTACTTGAAAAGTCTCAAAGCACTAAAATGGCCTGCTTTTTAGGTGATTAAAATTTTAAACACACTTGCTGTTATCACCCACAGCTAAGTGACTTCTTAAAAATAAAATAACTTGTTAAAGTAAAGGGCAAAATAGCATGCAGAAAGCTGACTCAGATCATCAGCTTTCCATTTATTTATTTTAAACTTTTATCTTTTCTGTTGTTTATGATGATTAATGGCAAACAAATGGTCCTTGTTATCATCCTCCTTGTCACTCTGACGGCACTTGGAAATATATTCCAGGATATGTTCTCTGAGTAACAAACGCTTGTTTATTTTTATGGATGTCACTGCATCAGCTTTTCAGCTAGAAAAGTATCTATCTTTTGTGAATTGTGTGGTACTAAATTATACCCTGGGCCCAATTTGCAGACCCAAACACCTACATTAAGCAACCGGCCAGACCCTGTGATGCCAGCCCTGAGCCTTAAGTAAACTGGATATGAAAGGTCTAAGGTCGGTCTGAGTGCTCATTCAACTCTCTGCTTTAATTCCCAAATTACTTTGGCACTGCTGGAGAAACATGCTAGGTCATGACTGAAAAATAGATGTGACTTTGGTTAGCTACCATACATTGCTTCAAATGGATATGCACAACTCTCCATTATTGAGTCAGACACATAATTACAGTATAATCTTAAAAGTGCCTAAGATCCAAAACTTTACTGATGTTATTTTGTCACAATAAGCCATGTCCTATAATTATAGTACCAAGCGTGCGTATTTCCTCATGCGAGCTGTTAGGGTAATATTTGAAAGCCCCTAAAAATGTATGGAGTTTATTGAATTAACATTCGATTCCTGGATAGACACATCCTTACAAAGAGTTAACACCTGAACATGGTAACTCCTGCATGGTATGAGTTTCTGAAGGAACAGCTCTTTCTTCTTGCTCTCCTGCCTTTTCTGGGGAGATTATCCTATGCTGGGCAAGCTGATGCTTTTTCGGAGATGGTTTATAATTCATACCATTGCTTTGCGGGACTTTTCCATGGACCATGGCATGCCACGCTGCCCAAACAGCATCTCATGCTCCGGTGCCCTCCTGAACGGCCAGTGGCATTTTTCAAATGGGGGAGAATAAAATGTTTCCAACAAATCCTCCTTCCAGCATCTCCAAAGCAAGTCACGAAAAGCATCTCAGCAGCCTGGGCATCGTGTGCTGCGTGTGTCTGGAGAGGTGGCAGCCCGTCTGATCTCTCTGTGCGACACGCGGCTCTGCGGAGGAGCTGCACCCCTAGTGATAGGAACTCCAGTGGTTGCTTTTACTTTATGGTGAGCTGCAAGCAGTCCTTAGGCTGTCAACCAAGCAGTAAACACAAACATAACTGCTATTATGTAATTAATACATGCTAGCATAAAGAGTTTAGTTTGCTTTTTTCCAAAAAGAGGAATTTATTGAGTTTGGGAAGGCATCACTTTTAATGACAGAAGAACTCTATCAAATTGTGATATCATGGAGAGCTCTTCAAAACAAATTCATCATTTTTTTTTTCCCTTAAAAAAAGTCATGTTTCATTTTTGTCACTTTTTTACTGTTTTGCCCAATTGTAACTGAAAGGCTGCAGGGAAAAAAAGTCCGGCAAGAAACTTTGCCAAAAGTTTTGAACTTCTTCTGCCATCTCAGAGATGGGAAGCAGTGAAATTTGCATTATGATGGCGTTCCTGCTTATACATGTAGCAGAGAATTATTCTATCAGAGATTATGGAGATGATACCCATTCTTTTCTGATATCATTATGCATTATTTATAATATTTCCTGCTAAGTCCTCTTTCTTTTGACAGTACAGATCAAAAGCTGAACAACAATGCTTAATTTGCTGCCGTTTTTGCATGTAATTAGCAAATTTTGTTCCTAGTTTCATAGGTAAATAAATCTTGAAAGCTGCAGGAGTCACAGCTCTTTTCATCTTGAAGCAATGCCACATGCTAAGCAAAACCATGCTAGCATTCGAAATCTTTTTATTTTGGGAAGTTTTGCTAGCCGAGAGTGCCAATGCAGCTGAGGTCAGTATTACGTTTTGCTGCTTCTTGAAGTTTGAAAATAAATAACTGTGTGTGTGCACAAGCTGGCTTTCACTGTTCTCCTCATAAATATGCATTACAACAGCAGAACAACTGAAATAAGTCCATCGATGCTGTGTTTCTGCTCGTAAGCCTAGCTACACAGTATGATAGATGAGAGGGACCACAACTGTTTTCATTTACATCAAGGCAGTTCTGCTAATGGATTTTCAAGTGAGCAAATATCACAAGCAATATATAATAAGGAGAAGCATTTATTGCACTCCATTTGGCTTTACAGTCCTGTGAACGATAACAAGTGTTGTTTCATATTACAGTATCTACTAACCCCAATTTTGATAAATTAGAATAAGAAATAGTAGCAATCATTAGTCGAACAGCTTTCACTGATGAGGTTATTCAATGCACTGTGTTAGGTTAAGCTGGAAAATATATTTATTCGTACCTTCTAGAAATACTCAATGGAACAATAACCTGGGCAAAGGCTACTTGGTGAATATAAAAATCATCTGTGTGTGTGTACTTATATATATATATATATATGGATATTTGGTAGCATTAACCATAATGGAAAGAAGAACAACTGATTTAAATTAATAGCAGCAACAATGAAAAACATATGGTGAAATTGCATCTTGGTATGCATAAAAGATTAAAGATCTTGTAGCCAGTGGCTATATGTTTTTGTAGTAATGCTGGCTAATGAAAGTCTGATGTAAAGACTGTTTTCAATATTTGCTCAGGAGTTTGACTGGTCTTCCAGGAGGAAGGTGGCATGATTAGGATTGTGCCCAACTCTTGCAGTAGGAGAATGGAGAGTTTGCTTTACTGCAGCTGTCCCCAGGACACTTCTAGGAAGAAACACCTCAAAAGTCCAAATCTAAAGCTCATGAGTGAGGTTGCTGTGTAATCTGACACACACTCTTGTGCATAAATGAAACCTAAGAGCATAATGACCACTGAATATATCTGAATAAGTCCAAAGCTAGTGCTAGCCTAATTGTTTTTTTTCCTCCCAACCATAAAAGGCAGTACTGTAAAACAGATTTTATTCCATTTAACCACTGTCTCTCTGTCTGATTACAGAATGAATATATATATAACTAAACAAAATATGAGAAAAGAGCATTTAGTGATGATAGTTTTTAGAAGTTATTTACTTTGCTATATTTGAGAAGTAAATAGAGTAGAGTGTTATTTTAAGTACTTATCATTTATTCAAAAGCAAAATACTTGCCCAAAAATCATGTTTCAAGTTACAGTATATGGAAAATATCCGTTAGTTCTTTTTGAAGCATAAAAAATGTTAACAATGTTATACCTCTAATATAACACTGTTGCTTTGACCAGTTTTGCTATTTCTGTTTTTTAAAAAACAAAAACAACCAAAAATGTTACTTATTTAAAAAAAAAAAAAAAAAAAGAAAAAATCTCTCTTTTACCAGTAACAGGAAAAAATATCTTTTAGCAGTAACAGGATACCCTTTAACAGAATCTGGGGCTTTCATCAAGGCAGGTGTATCCTCCCTTGCTGATGTGTTTGGCTACCAAGAGAAAGGCTTTGTCATATTGCCCTGCTCATCCATCTAGGCCTTTTCTTTATCTTCGTGTTTAAATCAAATTTATTGTAGTGGGGAGGGAATAGAGATGTCAATATTCATTTAAAAATGAAGGAGGAGACGGGAGATCGTGACTAACATTGTTCAAATTCATAGGACTCTCAGTTGCCTTCTCTAGTATATAAAAAAAATAGTTTATATTAGCTGAAGACATACTATAGGACTATTTCTAAATTATTGCTAAACTGTGTTTTATAGACAGCTGTATTCTCATGCAGTGATGGTTTAGACACTTAAAGCAACTGTTCTGCTTTGCTAGTGACTGAAAACTTGAATATGAGCTCAGTTTTTGTGTATATGAGCAACATAGGCAATGGCTCTAGTAATTCCAGTGCCAGTAAGCAGAAAGGAATGCCTCACATGTGCAGTGGTCCAGGCTCAGATGAAGGGTAAAATGTATACATGTGGGTATATTGAATGAGGCTATAGGCACGTGAATGATGAAGACATAAACCTGGATTAAAGTATACTGTGGCATCTGCGGACAGATAAACAGCTCCCCACTGAAAGGTGAGATTTTGAAAGTATAAATTTAACCATAATTCACTTGGGAGTTGCTGCCACTCTTGGGATGGGACTAAATCACCTTTAGTTTTGTATCACATATTCACCAGGATGCAGCTAAATCATTTTTGGTGGCTGCTGTGATGTATTCACAAGGCTGTAGCTAAATTAGTTTCAGGGATGCTGTTGTGTTTTTAGAGCTTTTTAAAAAGGGCCAGATTATGTTGCAGTGATTTCATTCTTCATGTATGGGTAGGTGAATTGGCCCAAAATGAAAAGGTAATTGAGTGCGAACCTCTGCAGCAATGTGCAATGGTCAAAGTATCCTGAGATTTGAATATATAATTTCTAGCGTTGAATTACTTAAGCTTGTTCATTGCTTCATTAGAGGCAGGAAGAAACATAATTGTGCATCAACCAAAAACATTAGTTTTATCATTTTTCTCAGTTTATGTAATAAAAATCCAGTATGATAAACACTTTGCTTTTGTACCTTGAGCATAAAGGACTAGACTATAATGCAGACATCCTTCTGAGTAGTCTCTAAACTGAAATAGCGGTGCCTCTGCACTTGCACTCAGCAGCGTAAGAGCTGGGAAAGGAGTCTACTGTATCACCTAGTGCGGTTGTGACTAATTCTTTTCAAATGATGTACTGTTCAAACTCTTGCATGGTCTCGATAAGGCTTATTTTCTTTTGCTGGTTTCTGAGGTTTCCTGTAATACTGTGAAATCAGTTTAACATCTGACCTTTTAGCCAGCAGGGTGGAGTGCAGCCCTGCTGAGTTTATGCAGAAGGGCTTGATTGCTCTCTCGGATAGTGCAGTGTTTTGGATATGCAGATGTTGGTGACTGAAGTGTATTATCCATCTTGAACTCCACTGGATTCATGCAAAATCTTTCAAGGCGTATTCTTTGAATAGGTCCCATAGTAATTGAATTCTCATGTTGTGCACAGAAAAAGTTCTGTCCTCTGTGCAAAACTGAGAACTCTCCTGATTGTTAGAAACTGGCATGAGAAGACTTTTGAAAAAATGACATCCAACACCTGCAGCAATATTCTAGCTCTCCAGGTTTTGATAGTTTCTTACAGAAATTGATTTCTACTACTGGCCTAGGAATAACGGACAGGATGACAATGTGCTGAACATTTAGTGTTTTCACGGTTCCTGGAGATTTGTTGAAATTTTCAGTCCTTCAGTCCTCTTAACTGCCAGAGTTGTCCACTGGTGTTTGATGTTTGTCTGTCCTTTTGTGGAGCTGCTTAGCTTCCTGTGAACATGCTGCTAAATGAAAGGAGGCTGCCAGAGGAAAGCTGTGGCACCCAAGTCTCAGAGAAGGTTACCTAGTCTGAGAGAAAAAATATCTAAAGATGTTAGGCTGGTCTATTCCCTGTCAAAGGCCTTCAACCTTCCAGATTTTGGAGGTTCTAGTGGACTTTAATTGTATATTTTACTGTTGATTCTGTGGGGAAGTGGGAATAGCCACCTAACTATGAGTTTATTGGGAGAAAATTTAGCAAAATGCAGACACTATTGTTTTCTCCTACAGTGGGAAAAGTAGGCTCTGCAGATAAAATGGGATTGAAGAATATGACCTTACAAAAGTGAAGTGAAATAACAAGTATTCATTTAAGGGAAGTGTGGTCTGGCAGAAAAACTACAAAAACTAAACTTTGGCTAAGAGCTTAAAGAAAACAGTGATTCAAAATAGAGTTGTATTTTGCTGAATCCCATTGAGGCAGGCAAGATTGAGAGAATTTGAGTATATATGTTTTAATTAAACATCTACAGAAGTTGTCTGTCCTCTCCCATAGAGCAGTAATTGGCTCAACTTCTGCTGCTGTTGCCTTAATTGGAATCAATATTGTGCTAACAGGATTAGAGTGAGGGTCGAGGTAAAAGTCAGCATTATGGAAGTGTTGCAGACTGATCAAAAATATTAAGAAGGTGGAAAGACAAACCATTGCTTGACCTTGAACCCCATTTTCAACAGCCCAGGCTAAACTGGAAACCTAAAACAAAGTCCTCGAGTGCCTTGCTGTCGGAAGCAGAGAGTCACCACTCAATGTAAAGGCACCAGGACCTGCAGTTAGTCACCATTTCTGTAGATTACTCTTCGCATCTCACAGAAAGGAGTGTTATGAAATCAATAGGATTGTTTGTGGAGTTGGCCTAGATTGTTTTTAGTCATAATTGTGATTGAAATGTTCTTCAGGAATAATAGGCCATTGCCCCATCTAACATTTTTTTGGATGAGAAGAGGGCCAATTCAGTATTCTTTATAGGAAGTCATAAAATCTTCATTGTGTTTCTAGCTGCAATCTTTTGGAAAGGGTGTAAATTTCTAACAGCAATTGATGCTCAATATATGTCCTCTGCATATGCATTCTCTACATAAATAGAAGATCGTTTTATACTCATATATTTATGTTACTGAGCTTTCAGTTTTTGTTAGGGATTTTAGCGTCAGGGATATTCATAAAAGAGTTTTGAAATTGCGCAGAATTTAACCTACAAAAACAGATCCTGTCATGAAAAAAGCACACACACCTCCTAGGGTTTGATTGGCAGAAACATGTTTTTCAGTTGAGTTTTGCCAGCAGTATTTGTGTATGACAAACAGGACCTCGAAAGAGAGGAGGTTCAGGCAAGACAGTGTGATAAATCTTTTTGCAGAAATGTAAATGATTTATTATATTATTATGAATTATTAATAATGTTTCATCAGATGGACTCAAAAGGCTTCAGCACGTTATTGTAAACACTGCACAATTTTTGAGAGACTGCAGGTATGATTAAAGTAAAAAGCAAGGTAGAGACACAGAGCTGACTAGTGACTGAAAGTCTCTGAGGGTCACAGAGTGAGCGAGCTTTGATCATTGCCATCAGATGAGCAAAAAATCCTATCAGTAACTTATTGAGAGAATAAAGTATTTTAAGAGTACAAATGATGATAGGAACTAAATGCTTTCACCAGAATATCTGTTTAGAGGTACTGTGCCACATGCATTTCACATTGAAGTTGGTCGCTGCTGTCTGGAAACTGAGAACACAGTCTTGTTGTGTCCAGTATCCATTTCTTGAGTGTCCCATCTGAATCACTACAAGCTGAATCGCTTCAGATTCAAAACATACCACATTTTCCTACTCAAAGCCTCAGAGGGAATCTTCCCCGCTAAAATTCAGGAGGGTACATCACACACTGCACAAAATGCTATTACTTAAATTTTTGTATCTGCATTTGAGGCAAAGGCCAAACCACTCTGAAATAGTGGTGTGACCATGCAGTGAACAGGCCTTGGTGCATTGGCAGGGTAGTGTAGGACCTTGTGTTGTTGGAAAAGCTCTCCTGTGCTCCTCTCAAATGAGCCTCCTCCTTCATTCCCCTTTGTTAGGTCAGTGTTAGGCTATCACGATTTCAAACATGTTTAAACACGTTCTAAAAAAATGATAATTTTTACTATGTAGTTTGGCCATCACCAGTTTGAGGAGAAGCTTCCCCACTGATTTGCATTATCCAAAGAATCCTTGGCATCATCACGCCATACCTAATGCCAAAAAAAGTGTAACCCTATCCTCATTCATATGAGAATCCTACTCCTTGATGCTTTTCCAAGCATCTTAAACTGCAAAAGAAAAGATGCTAATTCAGCTTCCTTCCCAGGCCTCAGGTTGATAACATCTTTTGTGCTTACTTGTCTAACCCTGTGTGTCATTTTCCTCTAACCTTTCTTAAAACCTATCGCTCTCGTATAATCCATCTTTTTCTTCCTTACATGCCCTGAATAAACAGTTTAGGTCTTCCAATATAGCCCTCAAGACACATGGGGCAACCCATTTGGAAGATAAACATTTCAAGGTCTTTGGAGACTCAAGTGCACTTCTGCATCACAGATAACACTTTGGTTTCCTCAGAGAAGGTTTCCCGAACTCTGAACTATGTTTTTCATCTTTGATGAAAGCTGATATTTTTGAGGAAAATTTACGAGTTTCTTTTTTCCCCACTCTATTCCTTCTCTCGTTAATTCCTTGCACCTTCTAGTTGAGGCAAGAGCCTCATGCTTGGCAAGAGGGATGGATATAATTAATATACTAGATGTGCGTCTCCGCTGGAGCATGGAACCAATATTTTGCACGCTTCATTAACAGCTTCCTGCTGACCGGGTGTGGTATGAAGTGATGTTTTTGTCATTTGAACTTCACAGCACTTGTTTTCTCTTTCTCAAATGATGAACTAAAATACTGAAACTGGATTCCTAGTTTTAGAAGAATGGGGTATAAAAACTCCCAGGGAATTTATCTGTCACGTATTTTGAAATATATTTTAATGCTTTAAACTAATCTCCCTGTAATGTTTAACCTCAGATCAGATGATGATGTGATAGCAAACTCTTCTGCTGTGAGACAAGCAAAAGCACCGTGGTGACTGGTATTTGTTGAGGAAGCACTGCAAAATGAGTTGTTAGCTTAGGCACCCTAGGGATGTCATTTGTGTTCACAAGGATGCATTGGCTTAGTTACTTTGTGTATAAGGGCTCTAAAGCCTAGGGTGAGACAGGTATCTTTTACACATGTTCTAAAATACAAAAGGAAAAAAGGAGAATATAATGAAGGAAAGTGACAGAAGTTTGCAAACAAAGCACACACAATTCTATAAGGCAATTTGCAGAAAAATTGGGAGAAAGGAGTGTATGTCCTTGCTCAGTAATTTGGGTAAGAGGCGGGCACACATTGTGCTGACCTCCTAAGGATAAAGAAGTAAAGCTTAGTAGCAATCCTAAATAAGCAACCATATACCACTTAGTCTTCTCATAAAAAGGCAGTTAGGGAAAGATGTCAGGAAGGTGTCCATTGTATTTTATAGAAATATTTCTAAAAAGTTAGTTAGCCTGCGCTAAGTGGCAGTCAATCAACTTGAGGTTACGACAAGGAGAGAAAAGAACGCAAGGGGATGGGCCCACTGTGGATGTCCTAAAGCTACTTCTCAGCAAAATTGCTTTTTATAAGAAGGTTGGTAAATTTAGCCATGTTTTACTGATGGGAAAGCCAAGGATGAATTGTAAATGGATATACGCATGTGGTTCTTCAGGTGATCATTTAAATTAGCTTATTGTTACTTATTAAACAAAACTTTGTGCGATAAACAACAAAATGACAAACAAATGACCAACAGGATAGTGCCAATAATGGAAATTTTAGCTCAGGTGTCAAACCTAAACAATGAAAAGTAATCCTGGTAAACTAGAAAAATCTCTCTGTTGTGAATTGATGGTTTTATATTTCGAAATAAGATGAATCTCTTTCTCCTTTCCCTTGGCCCAAATTTTATGCTTATATGTTTTTCCTTTTTTTCCAAACTATTTCATACATTATAAGAAAATATGTGGTCACTTTAATTTCTTCAAGGTTATACTTTCATTTTTTCAAAATCTTTGGGTGTTGATGCAGTTACTATATGAGAAAACTTTGCTTAGCTCTGCTTCATAGTGAGGATGGTGACAAATCTTATCATGGGTTGAAATTTAAGTTGCCTTGGATTCCAGTACTGTAACCATTATATAACAGTTTTAAGAAATTCTCTAACGAGTTTAACTTAGTTCCCTATTAAACCAATTTATTTCATGTATATAAACCAAGGGAACAAAGGGATATTTCAAATGTCAAACCAGAACTATTCCCATAGATAGTCAGTGTTTTCTGGTATATAAAAGGGCTAGGAAACAGTCAGGAGGGATGATAATATCCATTAATCTATCAGTTTTCTGCACTGTGTGGCTTTTAAGTGATGTCAAGATATTTGTCCAAAAGTCAATCTGGAGCTGAGCTTTTGCACTCTTTTAATTTTTATATTTCATTAATTTTATTAGATTCCTCTACTACCCTACTATTTCAAGGTACAATGATTGCTTAGGTAAATTTTAGCACAAATCAAAAATGAAGAAGCAATCTAGCGAAGGTCTTTCAAAATGATGTTTGGGCCCCACAAAGGACTGTTTTATATTCAATTGTTTAAGGAACACAAAATGATAAGTTAAGCCATTTACTTGTAAGTTTTTCGCCACATTAAAATGATTTAGCCGTGCTACCTTCAGCAATCCCCAGTCTTGTTTTAAAGAATGCTAAAAATAACCTCAAGCAATCCTATTTGATATTCAGCTCCTTTTGTTATTGTAAAAGCATGCATATGTAGATTGTACCATGCTGATTGCTCCATACAACATTGTCTTTATGCTGGCAGTTTCTTCTCTCGAGTTTGATATTCATCATTGCCTAATAAATATAATCTGACATTTTTACAAGTTTATACACTGAACCCAGTTCTACACTGCTACCAGTTTATACCTTTTCTAAAGTAACCATCTTTTTATCATTATTTTATAATGTTATTAATTATTCAACTTTTTTTAGAAAAACTTTTCCTTGTTTTTCTGAAAAGTAAGAATATGCAAAACTTCAGATAACTCTAAAATAGTGGAAGGCGTTGCCATGCTTTTCATTCTGTCTGTTTCTTGAATGTTTCTGTTCTTTTAAATGTTATGAGATGCCACAGCCCCTGGGGACAGAGGTTAAAGAAAGCTGGTGCTGTACATGATGAGTCTTAATGCATAATTTAATATAGACAGATTTCTGCTGGTGCATAACATATTTATGGTCAAGTTAGATTTTTTTTTAACATTTTTTTAAAATTATTGTCAATAATTTTCTATTTGGCTCTTGGTGAAGATCCACTAGTACTTTTAGCAACTCATATGCACCTTTGCAAACTGTTTGTTGTGATTTCGCTTTTTTGTTCGTTGTGGAAACCTCTAGAACTTTAGTATGCTGTTCTTATAAAGGTAAGGGGCCTCAGATGTTGTGAATTCATTTCTGCTGTGCCTTCCTGCCAAAAAGCAGCAAAGTGCTTGGTCTGACTCTTCCACCCACTCCGTCTTAAAAACTCCTGGACATGTGTGAAATATATCCGCCCCCGTGTCAGACAAACAAACGCCATCTGGATGGAAGGCACTAAGGCATTCTCTGAGTAATGAGGTCATGCCTCGGGAGGGAAATGAGGCAAAAGCATGCCACTTCATAATTTACTTATTTACCGTTTTCTGGGTTCATTGAAATGGGCAAAAAGGAAAGTGCAAGAAAAATGGGAAATACGTACAGAAAAGCATAGACATTTTCTGCCTAATGGAACTGTCGGCTCTGAGTTTGACATCTTGTAGGCTCTTCATGCCCTCTGTCTTCATAATATGATAACCTGAATGCTGCTCCATTAGGATCTGCAAAATCTAAGAATCTTGGAAGATATATTTGTTAGATGGTGAGCTACCCTTTGAAGCTATACAGGGAGTCCGAAAGATGGAAATTTCCAAACATCCTACTGTTATCTAAATGTCTGTGTTTTTGATGGCAGTTTCTATCAAAAATTTAGCATAATAATATTTGAGATTACTTAAATAAGAAGAATATTATGGATATTGTGTTGCTGATGGGGTGAAGAAAGAAACGTGCTATCTCTAGGAATAAGATGACACGTAAGTAATATTACTGCAGATGAATAATGGAAAGTGGATGAACTAATGCATTTAATACCTGTTCAATTTCCTGAACAACGTTCATCTCCTGGGATATGCCAGCAAACACCAAACTGACCCACGATCCTCTACCTGTTTCTGAAGCCATGGACCAAGCAGGCAAGAGTGAGTCTTTCCTAGAGCCCTTCTGCTGCTATAGATCTAGCTGGTTACCTATCCAACCTTTTAATATGGTAGAGAGCCACGCAGCAAAGAATGGGCTGCAAATTTCCACATGCTTTTTATATACTGTCCACTGGATAGGTAAAGATTTCTTGCTGCCCTCCTCCCAGCTATAAACTAAGCATGACCAAATTCTTTTTCTTCTCAAAGTAGTCATAAAGCATTTCACACGATAGCATCCCGCAAGAGATTAAAAGCAATTCAGTCAACCTAAATCAAGATGAACAAGTGAAATGGAAATGCTGCCTTTCAGCAAAAACTCAAAACCTACTAGACAAAGTTTGGTGGTGAGAAAATTTCAGAATTCAGGGATGGTCCCCATGCCTGGAAGAACATGATGGCTTTTATTTGTTTAATTGTAAATGAAACTGTGGTTCCTAGGCACTAGACATTGTTAGATACACAGTTAAAAGTTGATATCATTTAATAATGGAATAATAAAGTTAAGTAGTAGATTTTAATTATGCTAGAAGCCAACCAGCCCTTGATACTCTACAGAGATGTATCTGAAATATGAGTAGCTGAGCTTGCCGCATAGAGATAGATATCTCTGGGAAGCCACATCCACAGTGCTTTGTCTTTTAATAAGTAAAAAACATAAAAGACAAATCTGTCTATAATCAGTGCATGGGGAGCCACATCAGATAGGGTTGTTTTCTGTCAACAAGGGCAGGTGAGTTACGTATCAACAAGGGCAGGTAGGTTGTAGGTTTCGTTTCAATGAAATACCTAATTCAACGTGATGATTAGATGAGAGGGATATTCTTGTGTTCTTGAGTGTGAGAATGGGCTGGACGTTGCCCAGTGGCTGACTCTCCACTTGGATGGGGCAGAAGACGTGTGAGGACTGTGATGGTCGCAGTCCCCCAGCGCAGCCCTTTGCTCTTCCTGGTCCTCCCAGCCTCCCTGTTGCCTCACGCTGGGCTCCCTGTTGCCTCACGCTGGGCTCCATGGGGCTGTGCTGGCGCCGTCCTGGCTCTGCCTACCTCCCAGGCCCACCCGCCTTTGGGGTCTTTCACCTTATTTCATTTCTGTGCTTTCCCAGTTGTTGAAGTTGCACCATTTCAGGGACCAATCCTGCTTCCTTTAAGCACCAGTTAAATTAAAGTTTCTCCCTTGGCATCCGCAGGGGCAGAGCAGCCCCCGTGAAGATGCTGTGACCTGGGCTCCCTGCCGTGATGCATCAGTAAATTCCTCCCATTGCGACGTCTGATCCGAGCAGCGTGTGCTCTATATGTGAAGACACCTTAGGGTGTAATCCTCGCTGTCTGTACTCCTGCATGTAGCTCGTAACTGGCAGGGTTTTTTTGGAAATTCTCATTAGATGGCTGCAGATAGAGGGCTTAGTAGATCACAATTGACAAATATATTTTTAAAATATGCTGTGTGAAATCCCTAAGTGTGAATTGTGTGAGAGCAAAATGGGTATAATAATTATTGCAGTATGTAATGTTGCTTTCTCCATTTTTTCTGGGGTATTTGGGGATGCAGAGGCCTTTTAAGAGATTCTGTGGACACCACTAAGTGCCAAGTGTGAGAGAAATGACCCGTGAAGGCAAGAGGTCTGGATCCAACCCCCTCTGCCTGCCTTGTACTCCTTGTTCCGGCCCTTTCCTCAACGTAGCTGGTACCAAGCCAATGCATTTGCTTTCTTTTCTCCCATCAGGAATAGCACTGGCGGGAAATGGGGGCTATTTGGTCCCATCTGACTACAGAAACATTTTTATTCTTTCAGTTCAATTTCACCGAAATATGATGATAACCCAAAGTAACGATTCTCTTTCTTTATCAGAAATAAGAAGTTACTCTGAGATCTTTTTATAACACACTGCCTGGTAATAAAGCTATTGGGAAATTAGGAAGTGGGTGACAGCATTTTATGAAGTTTTTAAAAGCAAAGAAGTACAGTTTGAAGAGGGATATTTGCCTGTTTGTTTGTAACACAGGATACAGTCTATCCAGAATCATAAATATTCCCTTTTAATTTATAGGCAGGGTTGAATTGGATTCCTGAGAAACCACTACAAA
This sequence comes from Nothoprocta perdicaria, assembly GCF_003342845.1. Taxonomy (NCBI): domain Eukaryota; kingdom Metazoa; phylum Chordata; class Aves; order Tinamiformes; family Tinamidae; genus Nothoprocta; species Nothoprocta perdicaria. Next base: position 1,024,900 of record NW_020455766.1, read on the forward strand.
TTGGGTAGGAAAATATCTCACTGGAAACAGGGCAGAAACACACTTTATCAGGAAAAAAAGTGAAAGCCCCAAAAGTTTTTGTGGGGATATGGCAATAACTCCTGCTGCTGTCCTGCCAGTGAGAGATCATGTCTTGTTTCCAGCGCTAGCAGAGGGGGCCGTGCCATTTGCCATTTCTTTCTCTTTCTTTCTCTGGTGCAGGAGTTGCAGCGCTCCCGTCTTTGCCCTTAGCCTTTAATATGTTACTGCAGCTTGCAGTATTGCAGTTCCTGCAGTATTTCAAGATAATTTTTTTTTCCTCCTCTTCTTGGGTCTGTTGGAGAGGAAAAAGCTTCCAGCAGTGCCATGTAAAATCTAATGTCTACTAAATAAGAGATATATATATGCACATAAGGCAGACTGAATGTTAATAAAGCTGGGCATTGATTCTTCATCCATTTGAGTTTTTCCTACTAAGATTCTGTGTATGGTGAATAGCCTTGCCAATAGCTAAATTCAATAAAATTCAAACAATGGACAAGCACTTGCAGGTTTAGTTTGCTTTCGGATTGTTTTTCTAAGCAGGTGTCTACTTTCCTTTTTTTTTTTCTTGTTTTGTAAGCTTTAAAGGACTTGGCAATTCACATTTAGGTAAGAGACAGCTTATTGTGCTCTATCAGGAAAAGAAAAAAGTACACAAGGGATTGAGAAAATTAATTTATTGGAGTTTCAGCATAAAAGGTGAAGGAAATTGGTCAGTCGTGATTAAGAATGAATGGGCAGGTATGGAGTAAATAATATTTTCCAGCTTTTGCAATTATCAAAGCTTCTAAATCTTGGGTTTAAACATGTTTAACCTTAATGACCTGACTAATACCCATCAATGGATTAGTCATTCCTGGTGTGTGAAGGTTTTGGAAGTACTGTGCCAGGACTTGGTTTCCCCCTGATGAGAAATCTTCCTGTCTGACCCATTTCTTTCCAGCATGTGATTCCTGGCCTTAGTTAAAAACTCATAGTCTTTTCATGTAGTATAGGTTGATACAGGACTTCTAATATTATCTCACATGTCAGTATACTCAATGAGGGAAAAACTAGTGTTTTCATCACTCTGAATATGAGACTGGAAGGTATCTTGAAGAGAAATTCCGATCTCAGCAAAATAGAAGCCTGAAAGATTGAAGTGTGTTAGGTTGACGGTTAATGTTTAGTATTAAATGGGAGAAGAAACAAGTAACTTAAAGAAAAAAAAAGAAAGGAATTGTTTGAACTTTTCTGCAGTTGGATTCTTACCAATTCCCTGCTTTCCTAAATATTTTCTATATATTTCCATAAATATTTTGGCAATGCTGAATTGAAATACATAGATAAATGTGCGCTGTTAAAATTTATAAATGTTCTTCACGTTATTCGTAACTCAGAGCACTGTGGGAAATAAACTGAAAATATACTTTTATATCCTTTAGATTTTAATTCCATGATAATGTTTCCTTAGAAATTTGGGTAAGAATATGGGGCACTTCTCACATTTTTTAGATGAATCTTTTAGATGGAAAGTTACTCAGATCTCTGTGCAGTTTTTAAAGTCTTGGGCATATGGCACCTATGTTGTTTGGACCCCCATAGCATGAGAACCACTAGCTTTGCAGTGACAGTGTGTTGCTTCTATGAAATGGAAGTCTGATTCATCATTTATTGATGTCCAGGCTTCTCATCACTTTCTATAGACTGGGATCTCTAGATTTCTTTGAAATGGTGAAAACGACTTCTGTTCTTTTTTCTTCTGTTCTTTTTTGTTTTACTACTGCGTTTTTTTAAGGGCACTTCTGGATTTTATTATTCCATTAATCATCAGGGTTGATGTTTGGGAGGTTTTAGAAAAAAGATATTTTCTGTTGATTTTTTTTTTTTTAGGAGAACAATTGATTATCTTTCTTAATGAATTCAGTAAGTGCTTGGAAACTTGTCCATGCCTCTATCTCTCATGCATTTTCCATTAAAATATTCCTATCCAGGAGATACCTTGGGATAGGCCAACAATGTTCAAAATGGCTGAAAATTTTGCTCTTTATATCAGGTCATCTCAGTTGTCTTTTTCTTAGTGTAAACCACAACAGTTCAGGTGGACTACGGCAGTGAAATGAGTCATGTTTTATACAGCAAATACAGAATTGAGCTTAAAAGCTGCAGGGAATGCAAACAAAAACAGGTTCTTTTATTAAGATTTTGGGAAATGACTCCTTTTCAGTGGGCAACTAGCTTTTAATGAATAAGGCAAATTATGATGAGCAGGAAGAAACAGAATCCTTTTTTCAGTCTTGATCCTCTATTGAAAATGTAGAAGTAGATGAAGTAAGAGAGCTATGTCCACACTGTGTTTTCTGATGTTTTTAAGAGGCAAGGCAAGTATATATTTGGGGTAACTGTGCTCTGATTATAATCATGAGATAGAGTCTTCATATAAACTTTGCCTCTTTTAATGTCTTAGCTATTGCCTGCTTTTTTTTTTTTTTTTTTTTTTTTTTTAAAGTCTTGAAAAATCTTTAAAAGATCAGGCCTGAGATCTGTTCCACTGAGGATCTACTGCGAATCTACTGGAAAAACAGCAATAACAGACAACCCAATCCCACCCCTTGCCCAATGTGTTGGCTTCGGTAAGGCTTGTAATCCTGATATTTATTCCAGGGAGGTTCCACTAAAACACCAAAGCTAAACAGCAACATTCTGTTGTGTATGAACATTTCCACCTGGAGCTCAGTAAAACTGATGACTATTTGTATCAAGAAACGAGAAAGAACTGACAGTTGACTTTCCTAAGTATCAGTGCTTTAAAAAATGAATATTTCCTGCTTCAGAAACATGCTGAATGGAATTCATGTCTCATTCATCACTTAAATAGTAATAACAGTGTTTGCTCCGTGCTGCGGGCTGGATTCTGACATAGGTGGATTGACAATGTTCTCTCAGCGGAAGCAATAAACAGATCAATAACAAAATGTAGCCTGGGGGGGCCAGAGGTGCGACAAGTCAACCATGATTACAGAGTCTTGCTGGGACCCTTATTAAACTCATTTGTACTTCTGAAAACAACTGATGCCTCATTGGGTTAAAGGTAGCGGCAAAATATTGGTCTGAAGGAAGCATGAATCATGTTGGTGCCCCAGAGGAGCAGGAATTCTTGAAAGCAGCATGATGCTCTTTTGGAAGAGCAAGATGCAATGTAATCTAAAATGTAATTAACTAAAAAAAGACAGCAATTTGTTTGATTTTTTTTCTCATCTTTCCCACAACTGTTTCTTCTTCTTTTTTTTTTTTTTTTTTTTTTTTTTTTTTCAAAATAGAATGGATTTGACTATATCCTTTTCTGACTTGGCAGAGGAAGGAATATCAGGTATTTAGCAGTCCTGCCCTTCTCATCTCTATTTACACCCCACTAACTAGCAGCAACTCACCTCCTGGGTGAAGGGAATATTTTCCTCTTTCTGGTCCCTTTGTGGGAAGCAAGTGATAATAAGAGGACTTGGCCCTGCACTGTCTCCTGCTGAACGGAGGAGCCGGCTGCCACAAGGCTGTTGGGCAGAAACTGCACTCTTTCAAGGCAGCAGTAACTTCGACTTTTGCATTTTCCCCATCAGGGGCTGTGTCTGTGTTAGAATGTCTGAGGGGACTCTCAGGTCATGGTTGCTGTCTTTTCCCGGGAGATGCACCTAAAGCCACAAGCTAACCTGAAATGACTTGCTCATTTTTCAGCATAGAAAAGGAAGAATGTCCCTGATTTGAAGGTCAGCAAGGGTGAAAGACTGCTAGACTTCAATACCAGATGTTTTTATCTTTTTATCAGGCTTCTGTGGACAAGGATGAGATCACTAACAGAAGAAAGAGCCCTTCTTCAGAAGTAGTTCAGGTAGCTACCGCAGCATTAAGCACAGGCACCTCGTGAGCAGAGTGTGGCCATTCCTTGTATTTTCTGGATGAAAGAGCCCAGTTCTTCTGGAAATGGCACTTCAGTGTCTAATACTCAGTGTGCTAAAATGAAACATTTGTCTGCTCTGAAATTTCTGTCTAGCACCTTGATCAAGATAGGATGATGAGCTCAATTTCACACATGTCACTTTGGAAAAACTTTTAAAATACTTATTTATGAAAGTAACAAATGCAAATGCAAAAGTAACAAATTCCTGCATATTTGTAGGAGTGCATCAACCACAATTTCAGCCTCAGTTTCCTTAACTGGACATAGAAGACCTCAAGCACTGACTGGCTACTGCTGATGACTCTGAGGCTCAGCTAGATGAAGAGAGAAATAAATTCATGGTGCTGCCGGTGAAGGACTTAGTGACTTAAAGGCAGTTGGAAGATCTAGCTGCAAATTTTGCATAGATTATTTTAACTGAATTCACGTCAGAGTGCACACTGAGTATTCTGTCACAAAAGGTTACAATTGTAAAGCACTTAATTCCATAGGGTTTTTGATATTGATTTAAACTGGAGCCACACAGTAGGGAGTTGTTTGAAAATATAGGAGAAAAATTAGTCTAGGAATCAGAAAAATAAATCAGATACAGAGTAGCTTGGTGATGACCCAAATAAAAGAGAACAGATGTTTTATGTTTAAAAAAAAAAAGACATTAAAAATGTCTATGCATAAAGTTTATGTTCAGTGATTTATCACTCAGAGTAGACATATAAATAGCTTATCCACAGCAGTTAGCTTGGTGAGATGGAGGCTAAAAGAGGGGAACAGTACAGAAAAACAAACATCAGATTAGTCATAAAGTCATCAAATTCATCCTGGATATAATAGATCAATAGTACAAAAGAGCTTACTCCTGGATTTTGGTGACTATGTAAACAGGTGTGAACTGATGCATATAATGAGTCCCGTTACCTTGCGACTGCTCACAGGCAATTATAGATAAACACGAGTACATGCAGATCCGTATCTTCATTTCAGCATACGTAGAAGAAGGATAATTATATATTGTATCAAAAATCACTGTTGCATCTCAACGATAATCACATGCTTAATTTGTTAAAAAGTATAAATCAGTGCAGTGTATAGAAAGATCATAGAAGTTCAAAAGGAAAATAAAAAGATAAATAAAACTTTATATTGTGGGAGGTAATTTTTCTACTTTTCACAAGATGAAGGTAGAGCTTAAAATAATCTACAGTCAGAGTATCTTTACCACACAAATGTATGGACAAATGTCACCCTTCCATTTCAGAACAAAAAGCCCTTATCGAGGTAGATGGTGTAACTCAATCCTGTGTACACACAGCCAGGAAGAATCACTTTTTATACAGAGGTCTTTTTATGTGCAGCACTTCACGGTGCTGTAGCTTTGCAGCATATAATTCCATATGTTGATATACATATTAAGTTCAGCTAAGGGAGTGTCTTGGACTTGTGGAAAAACAAGAAGAGCTCACCAAACTTCACAAAGATCTTCTACTTTATCTTATTTTTCTGAAATTTAATTCATGGATTATTTTCATTTTCATATTTTATTTTTTCATGGAAAATTTTCCTATTTTATAAGATTTCCAAGTTTTTCACACAATGACAACATTTTCACTATCTTTCAAGGTTAATACCTTTAAAGTAGAGTCTAAGGTTTACTTTTCATCTTATAGTGCTATCCTAGATATAGCTTATCCTTGTTAAAGATGCTAGAAACAGCTTTTTCCTCTTTCAAAATACTGAAGGAAAACTACAGATGAAAAAGGCAGAAATAATCTTAACACTTCTGATAAGAGGAGTCCAAAAGAAAGCAGTATTTTCAATATCCAAACCTGTTTCAGAGAGTAGGTAGGTGTTGCCACATACACATCTTAGTTACAAAGACAGGTGAAAGTAGTGAATGCATCAAGGTGTTCCCCATATCATTTGGGAAGAGATTGCAAAGAAAAGTCATCAATTCACAAAGTAATCAAAAAAAAAATCATTTTACTCTAGAGTAATTGTTTGGTGTGATCTGGAAATGAATTCAACATGTACAAGGAATTGTTAATGATGAGTGGTCACAATGATGACTGCTAAATTGCATTTAGTTAGTATTTTCCTTTCCCAAGAACCAAGACTTGCTGCTCTTGTAGGACATTGCCAGACTCTTTCGGCTCTTTTGACTCTTTTTGATACTTTAGCACAAAGCTTGATTTCCTAAATTGTAATGCTTTATTTACACCTTTTTGTTTTTTTAAAAAAGAAAGTTCACAAAGCAGTGCAGACACTAGACTGCATGTAGAAGATTTTTGGACAAGAGAAAAATTAGTTTGTTGCTTAAATTGAGTGTCTATATACTGAATAATAATTTTCCCTAGTAATTAGATTTCAAAATATACCTGGTATGATAGGTGAAGTAACAAAGAAAATGAATTTGTTCTGCTTTCATTTGTATGATTTTGATTTACTGTATATTCTTGGAAGGAATGTTTGATGAGATTAGGATTCTGAAGGATAGTTCAATAGCACTTGTGTAAGACATAACAAAGTGGAAATATGTCCTTTAAAAGTTGCAAAATCTAGGTGGAAGTTTGCAAGGAAGTATTTTTTACCTGTTCAATGAGAGGTTCCTCTCTCTCATTGTACATTTGCCAAACTTTGAAAGCATGGAAGTGAAATACTTGTAAGGTCTGTGGAAGGACATTTGTAGCATTACTTACTAATGAGAGGTCAAAATGATGTAGTCGATACACATTTGTTTTTTACTCCACATCACCACACTAAAGACCCGGTGCTTGCTTTTGTGCCTTTTTAATAGCTCAGTTTTGACATGACAAAGCAACAGTTTTAGTTTGAAATATGCTGCACTTAATCTTTAGAGGACTTTTTATTTCTTTGTTGTGGAAAGAGTAAGTCCAGAACTATGTCAGGTAAATGAACATAATTCCAGTGATTTCAATATTTAACACAAAGTAAGCTACTTCTCTAATGTAGTTATTTATATTGTATTTGCCTTTATAGTTATGAGTATTGTGGAATTAATGATGCTTTTCTAATTTGCACTAGTAAAAATTCAATATACTGCCCAATATATGTAATTGCCATGGACTGAATGTCACTCTTCTGATAAGATTAGTTTTTCTCCTGTGCTATTCATTAAAATACATGACACGACTGTGTTTTATTAGGGCTGCATTGACTAAGCATCAGAGAATAAAGAACAGGAAACCAGTGGCTAAATGCCTGCAGTTGAAAGTTGAACCTGTTCTCTAGTCAAAATGCTTTCAATCTTCTGTTTCCAATCCATCTGAGATGACAGCTGAACAAAGCACAAGACCAGCTTGAGAGAGAGGGTGTGCATGTGTGTTTGCATGTGTGGACACACACATACATGAGTGCAGATGATGAGAAAGATGTGGTGGAGGAGAAAGGATCGTACGTGGCTTAGAACACAGCCATCAGGGTAAATGAAATTGCTCCTTCTTCAATGAATCAAATTATTAGGAAAAAAAAAAAAAAAAAGAAATCTGGTTAACTGAATGCAAGACGTAGACCTTCTTATCTCCACTGTATTGTAATAAGTATTTTATGGCTGTGAAGAGCATTGATAAGATCTAAACCTCACCAGTGTGCACACGCATGGGCAACCCAGGAGGGGATAAAGTGCTTGAGTGCATCAGGCACCTCACAAATTACTCCAGCAGAGGAAGTAGCAGGAGAAAGACTGGAGGGGGTGGGGGGGTGGGGGGGGGTGTTTATTGGTGTATGTTAAAAAATACGCAAGTCTGAGGAAGGAATGTTCATAATCACCCTGAGCTTGAAGAGGGGCATCTAATTGGAGAGGGTGAACTAATTCAGATTTGTGCCAAGGTATTAGCAATGCTGGATTTTAATGCGCTCTATGTGATGAATAATTGCATTAATCAAGCACTGACTATTTACTTTCCTTAAGCAATCAGGAACTCTGTGAGAGGATTCCAGTTGTGAATTATTCTCTCATTTTTATTTTCATATAACTTGGTGTAATGAAAAAATCAAGGTCAGTTGAAAGATATCTGCTGGTTTACAGAGGCTTTGGTGTAGACTCTGTAGGGATTGAGCTGAGTTGTGGATACAGTGATCAGGAGTCTTGAATCCCTTTCACGTGTTTCTGACCTGTGTGCCAGATATTTAACCTCTTTGGGCCTCTCTCCCTCAGGACAGAATGCAGCTCCATATATTATGTGCATTAGCCACCCTAAACACCTGCTGTAAATATTTTGGAAGGAGAGGAAATAAACAATTGGTTTAGGAAATATATGGAGCAAAAAGAGAAAAAATCTACTAGGTAAAATGAATCTGCTCCCTTTGTAGGACAGTATTGTAAGGACTATTGTAAATATTTGTCTTGTAGAACAATTTATTTACAGAATATTTAAACTGTTAATTACTTAAACTATAGATTAATTCACTTAACCCCAAGTATTTGTTAATACTATTAATATCAAGAAGATGATAACACAGAAAGAAAAGTAAATAATGGAGTTAGGAACAGTTTTGGGAAGAAGAATGGGAAGAATGATTTTGTGATTAGTGGAGACAGAAATCTCAATTGTTTTTCTGCTCCTGTAAAAGTTCCTTAAGTAAATTGAGATCAGCCTATTCAAGGTCTAAGTCCTCAAATGGGGTATAGTAACCTCGGCTTTTCTGATATTAACTTTGAGATTGTAAATGCTTTTAGGACAAATTTGCCTTTGGATGAATGTTTGTCTAACTCAAAGCATTTAAAAACTCATTTGGGACCCTATCAAGGAAACTGCAATAGACTTTTTATTTCCCTTCACTGCAGTTATTTAGGGGATCTTGGAGAGATAAGGTTTCAAAATTCATAAGGACAATACAAAAGGCATGAATCAGGAAGAATTATGTAGTCCCTTGTTTAAAACGAGCTAAAACTTATTTCTCTTTACCCCTTTTATATGATGTTGATACAAACCAGTCTAGTCAGAAAGACTGGACATACCCTGGAGTTTTGTATTCTCTCTAGGCCAGGTTAGGGTTGATTATTTCCATTTTCACTTGCTTTTGCCAATTTAACGGCTATTTGCCATAGCCAGCTCCACTCCTTTGGAGTTATCTCACCTTGTAGATGTTTTTTTGCCACCTATTATGCTGCTTGTCTGTTTTTGATTTAGGATTGAGAAGATGTTAGAAATGAAAAAGAAGTGTTAAAGTACCTGAGGGAAATAGACACCTGAAAACCTTGGTAGTAACTCTGCATCTCTAAGAAGATGCATCCCATCTTTCTGTTATTTTAAGGTGCTCAAGTAACTTAGCTGATTCATATTGGGCTTCAGGTTGTTTTTGGTAAACCCTTTGCAAATAGTTGTGTCATTTGCACATTTGTATATGACATTATACTAATGTCTAACTAGCCAAGGAATTTATATTTATGTAGTTCTGATTGATGCATAAGCTCAGCTCTGGTATTCTTACTAAGCTTTAACTTTTAAGGTTTCCATTCAATGAGGTCAATACTTTAAATTGAGATAAGCTAGGTATATAGATGGGAGCTGAATATATATTTGCTAGTGTTCAAGGGCAGGATGAGGGCAATTTGTTGGATTCTGTCATTTCACTGTTATTTGTAAAGCTGCCTAGAAAATGTAAAAGTTCTCTGAAATTTACTTTAAAAGCTGCAGAGAGGGAAATAAAGAGCACCAGCAAATATTTCCCAGTGTTTTTTTTTTTTATTTTTATTTTTTTCAAATACATCATAGACTCTAAAAAGACTTGTTTACAGATATAGAGCTAGGTTAGGAGCCTCTTCCCTATCGGTTAGTGTCTGATGTACTGGCAGCTTTGTCACAAAAACAGGCTATAGCCCAGGAATCTCTTCTTGTTTCTTCTCAGGCCATTCAAATCCATGCGATGGCTTTGTGCATCATTGGGTTTCGAAGAAGCAGCAGATCAGACATGCCATTTTTTGTGTCCCCTTTTTAGGGATACTTCTATAAGCAGTGGACCTCTCAAATGTAGAGATTGCCGGATGGTGGGATGGGGGGCAGGGGCTAGAAAGAAAGGGAATTGGAAAAATAAGTCTGTTTTGGTGCTGATAGAACCAGGGCTGTAGGAGCAAAATATTTTCCTTGCCTTGTGATGTTTTCTGCACAGGGGAAGTCATGAAACCCCAGAGCTCTTGTCTTAGGGCACAAGCGTGCAGGTTGTGCTGCGGAGAGGCCAGGGCGGTGTGGCGGGGGCAGCGAGCGGGGCCAGGCCGCGGCTGCCCGGCCTGCTCTCCGCGTGTGTGGGCCCTCCGCAGGCTGCTGCGGCCTGCGCCCAGCGCCCGCGCTCCCAGCACCTCCGTGTTCCTACTGGGGACCAGTAGTCAATGCTCTTCCACAGAGGAGGTGCTGCCTCATCATCCGGTTGTAGAGTATGGTGGGAAGGACTGAGGAGGAAATCTCCAGTGCACTGGTCCTAAATCATAGTAATTAGGGCCCCGGCGGCGCAAATGGATCTGGAGACAACTTGCTGAATTTCCACCAATCTCCACTAAAGTCAGAGCAGTTGCAAGCAGCAGGCTGCTTGCAAAGGTATTTCCAGGAATGTATTGTGTGACTTGTGACTACAGCCGATTCATTTACTTTATTTTTCAAAAATAGTTAAATGCTCCATTTAAAAAATAGATTTGTTAAGCTGTTTGCATTCCTGACTCTGCTAACTGTGCTCACAGCAAACATGCCAATAGCCTGGATAGCTGAACTGGAAAATGGGGAGTAAGGACCCATAGCAATATCTTCACATTCGAAGCCTGGACCCAGGAGTGCAGATCTAAAATCAATGGCTGTAATGACTTAGTGTCGCTCCTATTAAGAAGACTGTGAGAACAGGCTTCACATTAGATGCATCAAGTTTAATACATGTTTATGTATAAGCATGTATGCATATTGGCTTCCAGCTACTGGCAGAGTATCACCATCTGTAAGAAGGACATGGGACGGAGCAGGAAAGGTAGTGAGAATGAAAATAAGCAACTTGATGATGTTAAACCCCGGCATCAAAGTGATTGAAGAAGAGTATGATGTTCAGGAGGGCTTTGTCAGCTGAATGTTTACCCAGGTCTGCTAGATTTGCATTACAACTGGTTACAGCACGGAAACTTGACCAAACTCCTGACAAGCCAAGAACCCATCCTGCGGGGCTCAAGGTAAATGATAGTGTTTTGATTGATTTGAGGAGAAGCAGCCGTCAATCCCAGACACTTGTCTCTTTTATTGACTTAAGCGTTAATTAATTTATGAGGAGGTTTCACATTTCCACATGGTGCTGCAAAATTATGGAGCTGAATTAATTATTTGGTAATCAGTGAATCCCATTAGGTGAAACAATATGGACTTGTTCAGGAGCTTAAACATTATTCAGCGTTAGCGTAGCAGTTGTATGCTCATTACAATGATGATGCTTTTATTAAATATACCTTCCATTAGTTCTGGTTCATTTTAATCTTCCTGCCAAGAGCATCCACTCGAGCACTGTGAGAAGAGAAGGACGAGGACTAAGCCCGGCCTGCGGTGGGGTGGGCAAGGTGCAGGCTCACAGCGCTGCTCTCACGTCGGTCACCTTTCAAAAACTGTTTCCACTGCACTGATACAGCTGTTCCTGCCTCTATTTTAATGCAAGTTGTCCAATATTAATCGGAAAATTGGACTGCTTAGCAAAGCAGTGACACTTGCTCTCTGAAGGAGGACCTGATTTTAAGGGAGACTGTAGTGGATACAGTCTTTCCCATCCCACAAGGACAGCTGTGGCTGCAAATCCGTTAACCATATGCCATTTTGTGTGGTGTTGATGTGAAATAAGTGACTGGACAGGTTCCATGTTGCATACAATAAATATTACAGCTGGTGTCTTTGGGTGCTCTGCGGTCTGTCTGGAAATCTCAGAGAAGTGTGTGGAGAAAGGAGAATGCTTAAGAAAAACTCAGGCCAATGCTAGAAATTGTTTCAGGAGGTGAAAGCCCCACTTAGGAAACTGCACTTGATATTTACAGACTGTGAACCTGAATTTTTTAATACGTTTTCTTCTGGGCTCTTAGAAATGATGCAAATGATGCATTCCTGATTAATAGCACTCAAAAAACCAACAACTCTAACAAAAACCTTGAATCTGAATTTCCTTTACCCACTAGAGTTGCATGGTGACAACCTTGTAATTCTTCATGGTGACCTGCCGAAGCTCTTGTTAGAAGTGTATCCTGCTAATTCGGGGTCTGTTAACCCATCTAAGCATAGTATTAATGAAATCATTCTCCGTGCATTTCAGGTCTGCTACAGAAATACATAGAGGAAGAGTTTCCCCGCACACTTCATGTGCACTTGTCCTAGGAGATTGCCTGAGTACTGTGTACTTCAAATTCATTTGCTGTTTTGGTTTCTCTAGCAACTAGAAGGTGCCTTTGATCCCTCCACCATCTCTTTGTTTTTGCATTTTGATGATTTTATCATGAATTCATGTTTAATTCATGTTGAAGTGATGCAGTAAGTGGTAACACTCAAAGAAAAGATACTTTTTACAAAATCAAACTGTATTCATTTGAACTCTGTATGAACTACTCCATTCCTTTGAAGTACAAAATATTAATGAGGACAGATATTAAGAAAAAGATACTTATACTATGTCATATTTATTATCTAATCTGAGGTTACAGTGAAGGTAGATCTATCAGATGAAAAATGAGTGTGCTTTGAGTAAACTTTTACTTGAAATATGTGGACAAGTGACTAATTGTTTTGTGTTATGCTTTTGATTTTGTCATTTTTATCTCTCTGTGTTACATATTCATTGATATCCATGAATTTTATGGAGAATATCGCATGCATAAATAATATGACACATGCACAAATGTGAAATATGTGCAGTAGCATCATGCTTGTTCTCTAGAAAACAAAAGGAAATGCAAACTTTTTGCAGTTTGTACATTTTATGGTGATTTTTCATCTTTTTAAGAGGCTTTTTGTGCAATTTTTTTTTTTTTTTTTAGTGAATCAGATTGTGATTGTTACAAAGGAAGTGTATGCCCTTCTGTTAAGGGAAAACACAGTATGTTGGTGTCAAAGGTGCTGCAAGCTCTGAGGCAGTGAGAGGCATGCAGCCTCCTTGAGATGGACTTTACACATCCCAGTCCTGATAAACTGGGTAAACATCCTAGTATGACTCTTAGTATGGCCTAGGGCCCTGGCGATACTTACATATGTGGATTTATTTAAAGGATTACAGTCATTGTGCAGAGCTACTAAATCTGTTTGTAGAGCTACTGACCTGTCTGCAACTGGCTATGTTTGCACTGCATTAATATTTAAACATACTTTGTAGCAACGAAGCATTTCGAACGTTTGGGGTGTGAAATGGTAGGAGGGTTGTAAGCGTTTGTGATGAGGCCCAAAATGTTTTCCCAGGGTGTGGGATATATATATATATATATGTATATATAAAAAAAAGTATTTTATATATATATATAATATGTAGTTTTATTCATATATGTAGATATATATATATATCTAAAAAATCTGAAAAAACTCCTTATTTTTAATGGTTTTAACATACACTTCAAAGCACCATGTGAAACATTCTCTTAGTTCTGAGGTAGCTCCTTTCATGTAAGAGTTGGTGTTTGCTGCTCTGCAGGCCACTGCTCTCCCTCTGCTCACAAGGTCAGGGCCAGTGAGCTGCAATGGGAAGGTCTGGGTGACAAATGGGGCGGTTTAAAATGTTTTTGCGGTGATTATATTGTAAGGCAAATGAAAAGCGGGCTATGAAAGAGCAGTTACTACTTATGAGAAGAAAATAATTGGGAGTACGCAGTAGCTAAATTGGATATTTTAAAGTATGTGAATTTGATTGAACTTGAAGTTTAAACAGCAGCATGTATAAGACAATTTTTTAATTCACCGTCATTAAGTCATAAGAAATGAGTTTATCTGATGATTTCATATCTTTGGTTGTGTTTGGGATTTCAGGTGAAATTGTAGTTTACTGTACTGGTCTCTTTCCTGGTTTCTTCAGCATGGTGAAGTTGCCTCTGAACAGAGACCCCAGCTTTAGAAACATTGTAATTGTCATTCATAATGATGGCAGGCATTTGAATCTAGATAATACTTCTGAAGTGAGCTGATATCAAGGAATAATGAAGCCTATTAAATTAAAAAAAAAAAAAAAAAGTTAAAAAAAGACAAGTGACCTGATGCAACAAGTGATGAACTGTGATGTGTTTGGGCTTTCACAGAGAGTCCTTCATTAGGCTGATTAAAAGAGAGAAAGTGTTTTTGATTGTGAATGTAAGACATAGAATAAAGGTAGGCAAATTAGTTTTCAAACTTTTCACTATGTAATAAAACAAAAATAATAACCTCAAATTTGTCAGTGTTTACGTGCAAGTAACTTTGTGCAAGTTACTTTCTGATCAGGTTACTTCCTGGTCAAGGCATATCAATCCTGTTGCTATTTCCTTCCCCTTTTTTATGGGTTAGAAATCACGTAAAAATGTGTCTCCCATTACATGGAATTGGTTCTGATGGACAACTGTGGCGTTCTGCGTGAAAGAGATGGGAAGAGAGTGGAAGCAGGGAAAAATAAAAACTGGTGGCAAGAGGCCCAGGAACAATAAAAGTCTGAATGAGAACACCTTTATCACTTCTGCAACAGCAGTTTAAAGGCCCAAGGAGAGAAATAGATTTTGTAAATCAGACTAAATATTTTTTACAGGGTGCAGTGTGCAGCTTAAGAACTCAGGTGGGAAAAATAGCTTGTGCAAATCAGGAAGGAAAATATATTCTACTGGCTACTGTTTAGAAGCAGAGGCTGGGGGGGTAGGATGAGGAAATACCTTTTACATGGCAAAGAACAAACATGTGTTTGAATGTCCATAAAAATTCTGTGTAAATGAAGCCTTTTGCACTGCACAGTCATGCTTACTGGTTCCTATAAAACCTGCAAATGTTGTGTTTTTTTAAGCATCATTTATTGACATTACATTTTATTTTAAATAACCATTTGTACAAATAAAAAATATCTCCTTTGTAGAGCAGTGCTTGCCACCACCTGCCCCAAGGAGGTCCAGCGCTGAGCACAATGGGATGACCTTGACAGTGGAAATGCAGCCTCGGCAAATGGGGACTCCTGATTACAAGTAGGAGATTGAGGAAGATTTGTTAGTACTGTGAAAGAGTACTGAAACTGCAAGTAGCCATTTCAAATCTGTGGTGTTCTTTGTTTTGTTTTTGTTTTTTTTTTCCTGTCTGATCCATCTTCAAGATGGACA
The DNA here is from genome assembly GCF_003342845.1 of Nothoprocta perdicaria. Classification (NCBI taxonomy): domain Eukaryota; kingdom Metazoa; phylum Chordata; class Aves; order Tinamiformes; family Tinamidae; genus Nothoprocta; species Nothoprocta perdicaria. Next base: position 1,040,124 of record NW_020455766.1, read on the forward strand.
GGAACTGTACACAGATTGAGAACAAGATAGACTGGCAGAGAGCATACTGAATGTCTGCCCACTCATTTTTTACGTTAATAAGAGATTGAACAGAAAGGATCAGAACACCAAAACATTTTTCCTCTTATTGCATAAAAAAGACAAAATATTCCTTTTGGCATCTTTTGGGGAAAAATTGCCCTTTGGAATATTCCTTTAAATTAGTCTGCCTTTGAGCAGACTCTCTTGTGCTAACTTGAAAACTGGGGCAATTTTTAAAAGAGGGGTATTGTCTTCTTTCTGCTCCCTGCAACTTAACTGCTGAAAGAGCCATCACTGTGAGAAATAAAATGATGTATTACCTCTGTCAGAGAAAAATGTTATATTGGCCAGGATGTTTCCCCCTTCTTTGGGGCATGTTATTGTTATTGATGAGAGCTTTGGGTGTCTGTTGCCAGGGAGTGTGCTGGGAAGACGTGTATCTCTCCTCCTTGCAATGGACATTTTGGCTTTGACATTTGCTGTCCCAAGTTCTGTATGTTTTCCTTTTGATCAGACCCCTTGTAAGCATCACATTGGTGTTTCTAGTGATTGGGTGACTGCTTTTAAAGAAGATTTTACCTTAAATGGTGTTTTTTTTCCAGAAAACTTGTGTTTCCTGCTGTCTAGCATGGACAGCAGGAAAGAAACATTCCTACTCAAGTGTAAGGGCAATGATAGTTGAAACCAAGGGTGTACTCAACTGGGCAGTAGTTTCTTAAGTTTTGGAGTGAGCTCAATGCAGTATTGCACTTTGTCCCTTAGAAAAAGGCATGCTTGGTCTGACATGTCCTTTTCCATCAAAACAAACAGTACTGTCTTTCAAAGCCACCTTTTAGTCAAAAATTGAGAGACGAGTGCTGGTACAGTAGCTGTCATCAAACTTGCCTAAGAAACAAAGCATTTATCCTTTTTTTATTGTTTGTTTGCGTTTCCTCCTCCTGAGGGTTGCTGCCTTGCAGTGCCACGAATCTGTGCAAAATCACCTCATCCAGCCAGCAAAGCAGCACGCCGACGGGACAGCTCTGCAGCACTGAAATAGCCAACTGTGGTTCTGTGCAGAAACGGTGGTACATGTTTAGTTAGCTTGCAGGCAAGGGAAAACAACCGATCGTGTATTGACTCGGATAGTCTGGGGATCATCAGAAAAGTAGTTTACTAAATGGAAGGCATTTCTATTAAAAATTAAACATTTTTGTAGTTTTGGAAGTACGTATGTTCTGAATCTGGACGTATTTTCAAAATGCAATTTAAAAATGCATACGTGAGCCAGCCTGAAGTTTACATTTCCTAAGAACTTGTGCTGCTTTAGCACTTCTCAAATGGAGCTTTCAGACCTCGATTTCGTGCTGCCCAGAGATATCCTTAAACAAACAAAACAAACTGTAGTGTTTAACTTCTGAGGCAGCTCAGATGAATCATTGTCTGCTAAGGCCTAATATCCAACTCAGCATCTTAGAAAGCAAGTTGTCTTAGAGGAGAAAGTTGCACTAATATGAGGCAGTGTTAAGGTAAATGATAAGAAGTAGGACTCAGGAACTTGGTTAGTTTGCACATTTCCTGCTTTTGGGAGATATGGTAACCTATCTTCTGCTCAAAGAAGGATAAGGAAGGGTGTATGGCAGTGTGTGCTTTAGGCTTCCTTTCTCTTTTTTGTTGTTTCACTAGTATGTTTAAACAGATCTGTGTGACTGCCTCCAGAGCCCTGCTGTGAGCTGTCATATTAGCATAGAGGTTAGCTAATCAAAGGACATCATCACCTTTTTTTTTTTCTGTTTTTTTGAGCTGTAGGAAATCACTATTTCATTTGAACTGGCTTGCTGATCACTTAAACAGCACTACATCCTGTAGAACAGGTTTTGCTCTTGTTTTTCATTTTGAGGTACAAAAGGTATAGAAGAAAAAAAATATGTATATATATATAAAAACACACACGCACACGTGTATATATATATATATGTATATAATCTCAGTAATCTCAGACTTATTTACCAGAGTGGTTTATTGCACTCTAGTAGTGTCGTTAAAAAGATAATAAAAATAAAATAAAAAGAATTCACTAGTTCACTGTTACGTGTTTAAGTTTCCCTCTACTAGACTCCTAAAGATATAGTAGCCAGTGTGGTAGGTCTCAGTGATGCATTACTGGTGTAGAGGAGGAAAAGATACACTCAAGAATCAAGTTATTCTTCAGAAGAGGCCTCTCTTTTACACAGTACTTGTCAGAGAAGCTTCCTTTTCATAATATTATCACTGTAAAATTAAATAAACACAAAAGATTCCCTAATTTTATTGGGTTGATTTTTTATTACTATAGAAAATGTTATCAAAAGACAGAGAATATTCATGATTATAATGGGAAAGGCTGTGTCTCCTAAAATACATGAAAATGTGCAAATGAACATACCTTTTTCCATAACAAATCGATTACTAAAATATAGGTATTTGTGCTTAAATATAGAATTAATAAGGCCAACAGAAGTGCAGCAGCCACATGCTAGTACCTTTGAGGGATGTGGTGCTGCAGATTTTACTGGCAGAACCTTTATATCCTAAGAAGACACTGCATGAACTGAGAGTCCCCAGTGCAGTGGCCTCCTAGCTTGGTTGAAAAGCCAGGCGCGTGTGCCTCATTTCTTCTACTTCCAGCATGAGGACAGGCAGACCTAGAATGGGTTAAAAATACGTACATCTCAGAATAACTTCTAAGTTCCTTAGTCATCTTTTAAACATATTTTAAGGAGCCCTTCAATTTTTATTTTTTTTATTGGAGCTTATACTCGTACACCAGGTTATATTAAAACAATTCATTGCGTAAGCCTTACATTATTAAAATTGCTACTTGATGAAAAAAAAAGTGAAACTCATAGCAGGCATCGCTTGGCTTATCACTTGCAGCAGTACAAGTGCCTATTCAGAATTGTTTGAAAAAGAAGGGTACATTTCATTTATTTTCTTGCAGTGCTTGTGGCTAGTTGCCAGTTTGTCAATGAGGTGCTCCAAAAAGGACACAGAATCATGACAAGAGCTGTCAGTACAGCTGTACTGAAAGCTGTCAGTACATCTTTGTATCAAAATAGCATGAAACAATAAGTTTTATGTGGTTTTGAGGCATGACTGTTTAGGGTCTAGCTTGCTTGAAATGGTGCCCAGGTTTGTTTTCCAAGTTCTGAAAACTTTTTGACTCATGTTTAGGTATATGGTTTGCTGCAATCTTGAAGTCTGCCTGTCTGTGTAGATCAGATACCAGATACTGAGATTTGGCCGAAACTATTTTCACTTATTGTCCCAAGCATGTCCTACATGCCTCGTGTCATGATGAGCTAGGAAGGTAGCTGTAGATGAAGGCTCTATCTTTTAAGCTCTTCAAGCCTTTTTTCCTTTTCTTCAACTCAGACCGACGTGGAACTAAAGGAACATTTTTGCCACTGAGTTAATAAATATCATTTGAGTCAGCCAGTGGTAGTTTGCCCTGCAGTTGCGATGTCTTTTTTGCAGAAGGGATCATGGCTTATGTTCTGCTCATGCCTAACTTTTTGGGATATTGCAGGGCTTTGAGGCAGGGATCGGAAAAGATGCCATCCTGGAAAAGATGTCAGCCTGAAAGTTAAGCAATTCAATCAGCTCTAGTCATGGCGAGTCAAGAATCCCTCACGTATGAGAGCAAAGTGCACAGCTCATTATTATAATTTAAATGGAAGTAGCAGTTGGGATTGAGGAATGCTGGGGAAAAGTTACACAATGGTTTTGTTTCCCTTTTTATGCCAAGCTCCATCGGGGTTCAGGGAGATGTATGGACCTCATCTCCTTCATGTGTTAAAATCTCCTCCTCCTCTTCTGCACGTTGTCAGCAAAGTGGCTTATGCAAAAGTTGCACTGTATTCAGGTGCTGCTCTGTTCTGAGAACAGGGCAGCTTCAGAGGGAATATTGAAAAGCCTTGTCTGCTGGTACTGTCAGTCATGAAACCCGCTGCTTTGCAAGCCGGTCACATATCACTGGCGATGCGTACTAATCCACTTTCTGCCTCTAGCATCACCTATTTTATTTTCTGTCCCAGTTTCATACCTTTTTTGGCAAAATCACAGGGGAAATATATTTCAGTGACAGTATATGGTAATTTTGCTCTATGCACTCCAGCTCATTACACAATCCTTGTCTTTCTAAAATACAGAAAGGATTTACGTCTCCCACTATCATTTCTGCCACACACTGATTCAGTGGAAGAGCTCTGGGGTGGCTGGGAGTAAATTTAATTTTCCCTGCTGTTTCATGAAGTGTGAATCATTTTCTAGCAGATGATGTCACTGACAATTTACAAGTTTTTCTTTCTCTACTTCTGGGTAGGAGGGATCATAAGGACTCTTTGTGAGCGTAGGTATAGATGGCTAAACAATACAGGGGGATGTCAGGTTAGGGATTCGAGAAGAACATGTCAAGTTAGAGGGAAGGATGTTCAGCAGTTAGGACAGAAAGAGTAGAGATCATTCATAGGTTATCTGTGTTTATTAGCCTTCAGACGCAGGTGATAATCCTTTCTGTAATTAGGACATTATTGCATAAAATCGCAGCTCTTTGCATAAATTCCATACATGTGTCCTTCCCCAGATACATCTGGTGTTTTCTTGTTAACTTTGGAGTCTAGTTCCAGTCTACTCTTTGTACATCCCTCACTTGGGGATTCAGCATGCAGGTAGATGAAAGTTACAGATTGGAAGGGGGAGGAAATTATTAATCCTTAAGAAGGTGAAATAGCAGCAGGTCCCAACTGTTTTGTTTTGTTTTTCATCCAAAGGCTTCATTTTTAAGAGCTGTATTTATATACCATCCGATTTTGGAGAATTGGCTGTTAAGGACAAATGCAAGCTGGTACTCTATACATGAAAATGTAGTTAAAACTTCATAATATTCATTCAGCTAGCAGAATATCTGAAAGGACTAAACAGAATTATTGCACAATGTTCCTATTAGGCAAAAAAACAAAGTTGCAAGTATGATTTTATTGCATATATATTTCTAAATAGCATTTGCTTGACACAGATATCTTCACGAGTATATGCAGTTCAACTAAGTGTATTTTTTCTTAACTAGCTTCTTTCAATTTTTGAGGGCATGCTTGTTCTGTAAATGTGCATTCTTGTTTCCATGTTGATGCCAAACATTTAAAGGGTCAAAATATCTTTATGTAAGGGAGAGCATCTTCTAATACTTGGTACTTAAATAAATGCGTCTTAGGCAAAAATCTTGCATGTTATAGAAATTGTGCTAGAAAGATTGAATATCTGTGAGATAAGGAAATACTTTACAAGTGAGAGTTGATCCAATGGACTACTTAAGCAGAAGTTTAGTTTTTATTTGGGTGTAGTCCTATTAGGGGCAGTAAAATACGTCACTGACACAAATTAGAAGCTCTCCTCCTCGCCCACATCCAGCGCAGGTGCTCTTGAAGGCACCGTGTGACGAGTCCTGCCTTTTCACATCCTTCCTCTCAGGTAATTAAGGTCATCGCCAAGGAAGCGGTCTCCTTGTGTCAGTGAGCAATAACTGTAATATGTTTAATATGTCAGCAGAATGAATATACTCTGCAGCGTGTGGGGAGGATTGCTGCATAATTGCTGTGGCAGCTGGCTTAGTTCGAGCTATGTTTTGGGGATGACTGTGTCAGGAAATACGGCCAAGGGCTCCTAAGATCATAAATTACATACTTAGTTGAATGACTAAGTCACCCATCTTAAGACTGTGTGTGAGGCATCAAGTTTTGAGCTGCCCATTTCTTTTTCACTTCTTGTCATGGTATTGGAATTTTAAAACATATAGTAGCATCTTTAGAGTGTCATATCTATATATGGTATAATTACAGAAGCTCGAAGGAAGATTTCTAGCTTTTAATTAGTAGTGAATCATGTTACCAGCAATATTTGGCTAGATGATGAGGCTTTTTCCTCCTGGTGTGAAAAATAAACAGTTTTGCCATTTTTGTGTTCTTTATTTCTAATCCTATGCAGAAAGCATGAAGTATTGGGTCAAATTTTACAGATATAATATTTATAGAAAGTCTGTTTTATATCTTACTGCAGTGCTATATGTTACTTTTAGATTAGTTCCTAGTCCCAAAGGAAGAACACCACACTTTAATTACAGGCCATGAAAGTAATGTTGCTGCTCTTTCTACATGTTTCATTACAACTTTGGAACAAACTAAACTATCCCCTGTTTACCTGAAGGCATCTAGATGTACAAAGTTGAAGCAAAGAGGCTTGAATTAGAATAAGAACTACAGTTTGCACTTTTTCCTCAGATGTGAATTTTGTTTCTTTACAATTTTCTGCAAATTTTGCAACTTGCTGTAACGCGATCATGTTCTGGCTCCTGAAATGTGACCTTCTTGTACATGTGCATTATGATTCAAACTTTACTTATGCTTCCTCCAGAACCTTTCCACTTTTGATGGATCATATTTGATTATTTACTGATAAGTACATATATTGCAAAGAAAAGCTGTTAAGAAACCCATGCAATTCTTTATCCATGGGCATTTTTCTTATTCCATGGGCATCTTTATGATGCTTCTCAGTGCAGTGTCTAATGCCTCCAAGATGTTAATTTTAGCTATGTTCAGCTTCACATTAGCCTAAGGAGCTACAGCCATGGCAATGTTCCCCATGGCAGTTGGCTTCCCTAGTGTTTGTGGGTGCTCATCTTTCCTGCAGATTAGATACAAAGATGTTAAGATGGCCATTTTGAGAATGGCTGGACAGTTAATTTTTTTTAAAGTTCTTGACATGCATAATTCCATCTGCAACCAAAGGCATCTTTATTTTTATTAGATCTCAATGATCTCTTGCAATAGATTGATATTAAGTAATTTACTTAATCTCAAAAACTCAGCAGAAATGGTAGGTGAGAAGCAAGGATAGAATTGGTTCCTTAGGGCAGCATTTACTTCTCTTGAAAATGTTTGATCTCTTTTTAACTCCTCCAGTCTTATGCTTCATTCATCCTTGTGTGGTGGGAATATTAGAAGATGTCTCTTCAACCAGCTTTTTTTTTTTCTGTTTTTTTTTGGGGGGGGGGGGGGGGTGGGAGAAAGGGTGTGGGGACATGCTCTTTTTGTAACCCATTTTGGGGAAATCTTTGTCAGCTCCAGCAGGCCCCCAGGTGCTGCCATTCCAGTGCTGGTTGATGAGAACCACCTGGGAGTGACTGGGGTGTAGGTTGAAATGGATTCTAGGTTTAACCAGATGTAAGAAATAAGGTGAATAAAATGCAGCTGGCATCCCAGAACTTGGGCTTTATGGTTTTGTCTGGGTGTTTGCAGAGTGCATTGCTTTTAAGGGACTCTCAGTAAGGCCCAAAATAATTATCAGGTAACTTGGCACAGGAGCTTGGCTTTTGGATCATCTGGAGGTGTGCTTGTTGCCTCTTCTTACACAGAAGTGAATGACACACTTGGGGTATCGTTCTGGGCTTTCATGATTTTTACCAAAACAGTTGTCTGAGCTTTTGTTTCCATGTATTACTTCTGAAAAGCTACAGTGGCAGAGTAACCTTACATGCCTTGTGTCTTTTGCATGGAGCAGATGTTAGGAAGCGTTGCTGAGGAAACGTGGCCCCGTGTCTGGCAGGGCAGAGTTCTGCCCTGCTCTGAAAGGTGGCCTCGCAGACCCCGGCTGAGCTCAGAGGGGCTTCTAGAACTAGATGGGTTCCAGTTACAGTGCGATGGACTGAGCCAGAGCAAAGCAATGTTGGAAAAGGCAGGAGGAAAAGAATTTGTGGCTGGATTGCTACAGGAGACGAAGTGGTAACGTGTGAAGGAACAGTAGGGAAGTTGCTGTTTGTGCTAGTGACTGCCTCTATGAGGAAAAACCGACTAGATACGAGGATAGGAAGGACAACTTAAAATGTATGATTTGAGAAAGAGAAGAGGAAACTAGATGTGTCCAGTAGCAGCTGAAAATTTTTTGAGGAGAAAGACTAAGACAAAATAAGCAATAGATAGATGACTAGTGGGTATAGATTTAATGTGAGTTTTACATAACAGAATATATCTTGTAGGACAGAACTCATCTTTTTGCTAGATCTAAGTTTGCTAGGTCTCAGTTTGCAGAAGTGCTCAGGTTCTAAATGTAGAGTTTAAAAGAATCTGAGGAATCTGAAAGTTCTCAATGTAGAATTCATGGTAATTTTAGTAGCTATATGTCTGGCAAATTTTTCTATGGGAGAAAAACCAGTGTGCCTATGGTTGCTAGCTGTATTCTTTGAGGTAAATGCCCTTTTTCATCACTATGTGTGCAAATTGCTCCTTCCCTCCCTCTTTTAAGGAGGAGAAAAAAAATCTCATATTTCAGGATGAGATTTGATTTACCTACTGAATTGAATGCTTGTTAAGAATGGCCAGGACTAGCTTTGCCGTTGCTGAATATAATAAGTGAGGAGAATGGAGGGGACATTGGGCTCAAAGGGACCGTTCCTTTCACGCTCTCTGGAGCTCAGTCAGGAGGAGGAACGTGTCACCTTCAATGCTGAAGGTGGCCCAGGAGAAAAGCTCAGTCGTGGCTTATGCCCTTCTTCTGGAGGGTCCTGGTTGCTTCAGTGCATTTAATGCTGAGAAGGGTGGGTGGTGTGAACTGCATCCTGAGCACTGCTCTTACATGTCTGTGGGGGCTCTTACCTGTCTGTGGCCTCCTGCTCTGCAAGGATTCGTACCTGTTCTGAGGTACAAAGTTATAAGGACTGCTAGCAGCAGTCACAGGATATTTTAAGTGGTGAATTAAACCATTGCAAGAACTCATGGCTTGTATGGAATTAGTTATTTTTTATGATTTCAAAGAGGTCTGTATTTTCAATCTGTTGCTTTGTCCCTATTACCCTTACCCGTGATTTATACATGTTGTCTCTCAATGAAGTACGTGGTTCTGATTTCTTTTTTTCTTCAAGACAGATAGCTGTAATCTCTAGACTGTTAGAGTAATTTGAATGTACTGTGTGTCTCTAAGTCCTGTCTTATGTTGTACTGTATCCGTCTGCATGAACTGTATGCCTTTCTTTATTGACTGCTATATGAACCAGGTGCTTTAAGAACAACCTGTTGTTCATCCTGGGTTATTTCAAGCTTTAACTCAGTCCTGTTAATTGTGTTGAGCATGATACCTATTACCATGTATCTTTAAAATAAGTTGCCTATTTTTTTTTCTCCCTTCTCATAGACAAGTTTAAAGAAATGGGTGCAAAGGGTTGGGATGAGGGAAAGGGATGTTATTCAAAGCCTGGGAAATCTTTGACTAAGGTCAAGCATAGGGCTGATGCCTGTAACCCATGAGAGCACTTTCACCAGTACTTTACCCCTGCTGTCTGCAGAAAGAAATCCTATTCAGTATGATTTATGAAAGCATAACCCTCTGTAGTATAGCAATCAATGGAACCATTCATATAATGCATGGCTGTTTGGGCTGGTGCAGTCTGCCATCGTAACGTAATTGGCATCTATGCAATAAAATATTGAACACCAAGGGAAACGTTTTAGATGTTATGAGTCATCACATACCTTATTATAGAAGACTGACATATGACTGTGTAAAGCAAAATAGGCTAACTAGCATTTGAGTTGCCATCTCAGTGTTTAATATTGCTTTAAAGAAATATAAAGATTTTTTGACTTTCCTTGTGTTTAGCTAATATACCATCAAAATCAGTTGTTTGGGATCTGGCAGGTATAGTAGAGCATGAGATTTGCAAGCTGGTGTTTTTACATGAAATCCTTAAGTCATTACTCAAAATTACAGATGCAAAATATGGAGCACTGCTGACAAGAAGAGCGGGCTGAACAATAGCACAATAGCTTGTAAGCTCTTCTGAATGGGACCTATCTTTTTCTATAGTGTGCCTAGTGTTTAGCACAGCTGGAAGTCCTTATCTCAGCTGGAGGCCTCTCTAGACGCTACTGTAAAGGAAATAATAATATATTTGTCAGCACATGCCTTAAGCATGTTAATAAATTCCCTGTTTCTAAAAAGGGCCTGTTTACTTGGCATTTGAACAGATGTTCAGCCTGTTGATCTTATCCAGCAAGTCTTGGGCTCTGTTTAAAGAATTATGGTAAAATAAGACCAAAGCTCTCATGGTGGGGATATTTCCAATGCTCAGATAATGTGTTTAAAGCTTGTTTTGGTCTGACAATATACTACGATTTGCAATGTAGACGTTTTAACATGAGAGCTGTGTTTGCTTTATGAGATGCCTTTCAAAGATGGTGTTAAGAATTGTGATACACTGGAGTACTAGATCTCTCATTTCAGCTCCACTCACCTCATACTCCAGTTTAAGTCACCTCTCATTCAAATGACTTTGCACGAGACAAGAGGAGGCAAACAAGCACAAAATCATTTGCAAGAGAAGGTGGATGACTGCCACACTATCAGACAAAGAAACACAGTTGTGTGTCCTATTTGTTTTGCTGAGTAAGAAAGTTCAACACCTTCTGTCTTGTTCTGTGCCACTCCTACCATGCAGGACTGTACCATTGGTCTTAACATGTATGTAGTGGTTAGCACTTTTGATTCTATCACAGCAAAGGGGGAAAAGGAAATATTAGCTCTCTTTAAATGTTGTATTAATTATGCTAGTACCTTTGCCTTTTAACCCATCAAAAAGGCATAAACTACTTTTGCCTCTCAACCCCACCAAAAAAGCATAACCACACCAAGCAAGTTAGATTAGAAATGAAGTACATGAAGATGATGACTGTGTATTTTTATGACATTAACAGCATTCTGTAACTGTCTGCATGAGAGGTAAGGATCTGTAGTTTTCACTCACCTGAACACAATCTGAAATAACTCAAAATGTGTCTTAATTCACAAAGTTTTTCTTTCCTCTTCATCAGTTATCATTAGCGGGAGTGATTCTGCTTATCCCTCATGACTTTTGTGAGAAAATTTTTGTTTATATCAGAGGCCCATTCTGCCTTTTATTTAGTGCTTTTATTTCTTCTTATCTTTATTTTCTATCTTTCCCATTTTGATTTTGCCAAGGGTCGATTTATATCTTTGGGTCTTTCGATAGTGAAACAGATCTCTCCTTGGACAATGCTACTGTAAATCATTCTTTGTTCCATTATCCTGTAGTTGTGGTTCTGGACTGTTCTAAGTGTATATATGTGAGTGTGAGAGACAGGCGAAGGAACTGAGAAAGACAGAGAGATGTGGTTTGCCCTCATTCTTATCAGTGAGTCTTTAATTTGTGAGTCTTTGGACAACTAAGCCAGGTTTTTGATGTGAGTGAGCGTAGACAGAGTTCTTGACAATTTGGCAACAGTTTGATTTAGGAGGTTAATATGGTTCTTGCTCTCTGAGCTATGCAGATGAAAAGTGCTATTTAAGTACTAAGAATGTAGAAGTGAAAAAAGGCACATGATTTTAAAAAGAAAATTAGCATCTGTCAATGGGAAATAATGACAAAATATGCAGATTTGAAGGACAAGACCTATGCTGCACAAGGATGTGGAAGCAGGAAGCAGATGGAGACAGAATCTTACAGCATACAACCACTGTGATATATATCAGGACTGAGGTACCAAAAGATTCATCAACCAGAGAAATAAAAGTAATGTGCTCTTCAGATTGTGGGAGAAGTGGGTGCAGGGTGATCGAAAGGATAGACTCCAGACCTCAGAGATAATTTGAGGGAACAGAGGAGAAAGCTCTAGCATAACGTGTTGAGCTTCATCTGGAACACTGGCATCTGGTCTGGGTGAACACCTTTCTGTGATGCAACCCCAACAAAATTTCACTGGCCTTGGACGCTAAAGCATCAAATAAAGACTACAATGTGACTATATTAAACTACTTGGGGAAAGCTTGTAGTTCTCTGTAATTCTAGAAATAGGCTAATTTTAGCCATGGGTCAAGGTGCACTGAGGAGTTATGGATGTAACCATCTCATTTAGGTCATTTGAAGAAAAAGTTTTACTTGGGATTTATTATTATTGGAAATGGAACAGCAGAATGGATGGTCAACTTATCAAATATTATAGAGACTTCTGAATAGCACTTCAATGAACGTAGTAAGTGAGCTCTCTTTCAGTTCTGCAGTGTAGAATTGGAAGCTCAGTCCATCTACCATTGTGTGTTTCCATGTCTTGATCAAACCTTCAGGCTGTGGAAATTTCATATGGAAGTATCACAGCAGAGCTTCTCTATTTTCTCTAGTGTGGAAAATACTTTGAGAATAGGTAATTTGTAGCATAGCAGCATAATCCTTTGGGGGCAGAGAAAAACTATGAGAAAATGAAGATAAAGTATTTTGAATCTCAGAAGAAATTCAGCATGGATTCGATCCCAAATTCATATGATATACATGCTCCATTCTTATTAACTCTGAGTCAATTCATTTATGTCTAGTAAGAAAGTGGAGCGAGGACATGAAGTAAGGAGGGTGGAAGGTATCCTATTTGGCACAATAGGAATTCATATGCAAATCAGAATAGATCCTGGACTATTATCCTTTAATACTCTAGGCCTTGGACAGAGATTAACATATGTATATTGATATCTGAATGTTGTGGTCAAAATCAAAATATGGATGAAGATATATTCTGTCAGTAGTCTTTTCACAAAGGTCACTCTGTAGTGATATTGAAACTGTGTTATTTATTTAATTATGCTGTTTACACAGCCACCTATGCAAGTTTTAACCATGATAGCAATGTGGTTATTAGTTAATAAATCCATTTACAGCATGAGTGAATATTTGCTATCATCTGTTGTAGTGTACTTGCTGTAGGAAAGTGAATGCTAAAATACTTAGGCATCCAAACAAGAGGCAGAATTTTTATTACGTGATGAATTGTGCTTGCTTATCTATTCACCATTTGTTTTCCCAGCCTCACTATTTGAGGAATGAAAGTTTTGCAAATTATACAAAGTGTCCAGCAAAAAGGGAACTAGCTCTATTTTTCAACCTGTTAGAATAATCTTTCTTTCTGGACTGGTGAAAGCTTAAGAAGTTCCCACTGTACACCAACTTTCTTCTTGAACTGAAAAAAAAAAAAAAAAAAAAAAAAAAAAAAAAAAAAAAAACCCTAAAAAAAAAAAAAGCCCACCCATTCCTCCTACTTTATACAACAACCAGCCTGATAAAAATACTGGGGTTCAAACAGACAGGTGGCTTGTTTTTTCTCTGGACAACCTAAATTTGGATTTGTCTGGACAACCTAAAATTTGTTTTTTGTTGTTATTTTGCTGTATGTTACTGTGAAGCGATTGTGAAACATAAAGTGATGGGCTGAGACCCAGGCCTGAAACTGTCTCTCATAAACAACTAGAGCGGGGCAGCAGCAACAAAGGACTGGACTGTCTGCAACCTCGTGCATCTCTGCCACTCTCAATCACACCTCTGGTGCAGTGATAAAATCAGGGCTGACTGCAGCAACCGAAACTGGGGGAGGGTTTCAAATACTCGGACAAGTTTGTATTTTCCTTTTGGTATGTTTTGTGCATGGACACAGACCTGAGCCTAACTGGAGGAGCTGTCAGGGAACATAAGCTGATTGGATTTTCCATGGCCTTTAGGGAGACTCGGCTGCTGCCTAGTGAACAATATCACGCCTCAAAAATCATCATGTGCTAAGTCATAGGCATACAAGTAGCTGGGATTTGCTCTGATTCACTGCTTCCCCGTGATGCCCTAACTCTAAGGTAATGAAAAGCTGCTGGCTCCATTTTCCTCCGTGATGTTCTTTCTCTGCCACAAAGGTCTTTGCTGGTGGGGGGACCTGCTCATATTGCTTCTCAGTACCAGCAGTAGGGAGATTGAGACTTGCATGGAGTCCTTCATATTCGCCTTCCTGTCAAGTGTGGTAGATATTGTTTTTTCAAAAGGGGGGATTTGTTCTTTTGACTGATTCTTCTTCCGTATGAGGCTTCTCTACATTGCTTCTTCCTCAGCTTACTGTTAATCCTCATGTATTTTATCTTTCCTTCCCCAAGGGAAGGATGACATGTGGCTTTTTTTTTTTTTCTTTTTTCTTCACTACTTCTACAAATTGTTATACCCTGGACAAAACTCATGTTAGGCAATTTTGTCTCTCATCTCTCTTATGAAGACTCAGCAGGTGTGCTTGGAGAACCCTGTCTTCTATACAGCTGAGGGCTCCACACATGTTACCCAAGCAAGTACTGAGAGATTGTATGTGAAATGCCTTCTCTGGCTATGGGAAGATTGTGCAAATCCTACAGGCAGTTTCTTCAGTCTGCTGTGATCACTGATCATGTGCAACAATGATTCATGGATGCCAAAATGTGAATAAAATACCATTTCTGGTGGCACGTTTCTTAATAGTTTAGGAGACTCTATAACTAAGTCTTTTGGAACTTGATTGTGACTCGAGCCTCAGTTAAGGAACACCTTTTAATCAGTTTCTTTGGGACTTCAAAATATTTTCTGAAGTTAATTTTTGATTTGAGAGCAAATGCTATACGATTGTGTGGACACTTAATAGATATATTTCTCTATTTCTGCAGATATTCTAGAATATTTAGTTTGTGCCATTCTGTAATAATTCTTCCTACATTTGTATTTGGTTTTGTTTGTTTGTTAGGTGTTTTGTTTGTTTTTCTATTTTTCCCTCCCATAAAAATTTTTCTCCTTTGCCCAATGTGGGTTTTCCACACAGGTGTCAAATATGAAACTTGCAGTCTGTTTATTCCAGAGAAGAGCTGGGAGGCCAGTTAAGGCAGCTGGAGAAGAGTGTCATACAATCCACTCAGGTTTCCACAGGCCATCAGGAAATGCTCTGAGAGGCACTGAAGGAACACAGATCAGTTTGAAAATCTCTAGGATATTGTGTTGGGATATGGTGTCTATCTTCTTTTCCTTCTTAAGCAGTTGTGATTCCATTAAAAGTCAGTGTGCTTCCCAGCAGAAGTGGTTGCATTTCAGAAATGAGAGAAAACGATTGCTGTGTGCAGTTGGTAGATGAGTTTGTAATGTGCTCTGGGATTCTTTTCCACGCTGTAAATTCAAATTACATCTCATCATGTGCCTAGTTAAAAAACAGAATATGCCACAATAGAGAGCGAGAAAACCAGGGACAGATTGTGATCCTGTTGGCAATTATGTAAGTCTAGACCACATCACCTTCATTTCTTATCTCAGGATAAATGAGAATAGGGTGGGGGAATCTTAGGGGAAAAGAGTTAACAAACAAACAACCCGAACTCATATTGCACAAATTATGATAGCACTTCATAAAGCTTTCAACAATTTAAACACTGAAAGCAGAAGCAAATACGTAAATCTAAGTAACAATGTAAACAAGTCACAGCTCTGCTAAGGGAATTGGTCAAGTCCTATTTGTTTTTTGATATTATTTCTTTTAAATCCAATTCTGCCACTCTGGTTGCATATCACATTCTTAGCACACACTGTAAGACTTCGATGACGACTTGGTATCATTGGACAAATACTAAAATATCAAGTGTGGAAGTAAATTTCTGCACATGCTAATCTAATGCTAATAGCTATTGCTAGCAAATGCTATTGTAGGGTAGAGAACCCAGATGTGGGGCAAGAAACAGAATTTACTCTTGAGGAAGTGTTCACGCTTGCTGAACAAATAAAAACGTAAAATATTCATTACCTTTTAATAAGTGTAAATGCATGTTCCCAGAACATTGTCATGAAGTACAAAGTGAACTTAATTTTATATTAACGAGGGACGCGGAGGACTGATGTGATGCAAGAACGTCAATCTAACTGCATCATTGGATAGCATCACAAATTCTAGTAAGAACATTTCCCTTCTCTCTTTCCTATCTTTTTTTTTTAATCTCTTTTATTAAGTCTGTGTTATTTTTTACAAGCCATGATGTATTTAAATAGAGCATATATAATGAATTTTTGTGTAGCAGTCTGTATTACTGTTAGGAATGAAATTACAAGTTTCTGACTGTTGTCTCAGGAAGGAGTGTATTGCCGTCCTGCGCATTTGGGTGGCATAAAGCAATGGCATCAGCATTTGGGTGGCATCAGCAATGACCCCTGATGCTTCACAAAAGGAAGTGATGAAAACTTTCTTGTCATGTTTAAGCAGCAGGGGAATTTAGGTATGTTACCCAGACTGCAATTATTCAGCTTGGCTCACAGCCAAGACAGTGAGCCTAAACGTGTGTTTAATCTTATGAAAAGATGGCATGGGATCTTTAATGACCGTGCTTTGTCAGGATCTTAGATTTATGATGGCTCTAAAAGGCAGTTCTTGTGGTGCCATGTTCAAAAGCCGTAATTAGAAAATCCATAATTCTTACGAGTTTTGCTTTGGCTCATCCTTTTTTAGTGGTGTATATTTATTCGGCTTTGTTCGTAACCCGTTCCGCGCAGCGCTGTGATGTGGGAATGCTGGTCCGGGAGGAAGCAGCTGCTCCGACCCCATGCCATCCATTGATGGGGAGGCTGTTTCCCTGGCAACTGCAACTATGAGGAACCAAGGAAAAGCTCTTTCTCCGCTCGCGTTCCTGCTCGCCCGCTCTTACACGCGCTCATTAGAGTCTTAGGAAGAAGCGCACAGCTCCTCTCCATCCGAACCAGGGCTAAATGAGCAGGGTAAATGTCACCACGCCTTCCGAGGTGGTGAGCGTCTGAAGCCTCCTGCTATCAACATTAGTTTTGTATTGAAAAGTATTAACAAATTAGGATGTGGTTTCCCCTTTAGGGATGATTCATGGTGCTGTATGAAAACAAAGAAGTGAGGAAAAAGAATATAAATTGCCACTCAGGCTTTTTTTTTTGTGTTCTGTGGAGAATGTATCTCTGGGTGAGACTGCGGTTCAGGGGGAAGCGACATGCCACTCGGAGAGGATTTTAGAGCTTGTGCACGTGGTGCAACATATCCTTTTATTAGCACTGCTCCTGAAATTATTGAAGGTCCTCAGGAAAAAGAAAAGTTGGGAGACAAGAGAAGAAGACAGCAGCCATGCGGGCAGAGAGAGCAGCTAGTGTGCACGCTCTGGTGCTTTCATGCCTGTGCAAATAAGACCTTTGCGTTCTCGTCTGTGTTCCACCCTCATATGAACCTCCTGCCCATTCTTTGATGTTTTGCATGCTTTCCCTTTGCAATGTCAGAGTGAAAATGACTGCAAAAAATGCAGGACACTTACTTAACTGCAAGGAAATGATCTGGATCTGCTTGCTGTAAGCAAAGCTCCATTTGTTGTTTTCTAGTATTAAGCTTAGTAAATATGGAAATGAGGCCATGCCAAGGTACTGAGGAAGTACTAAAAAAGTAAGTCAGCAGCACATAGGGCGTGAACTCTTTAATTCATGCTTATGCAAAATATTTGTCTGAGTAATTGATTTCATTAATCCGTGACATTATGTTTTTTTTTTCTTTTCTTTTTTCCTAAAATGATGTTATCACAAGAAAGCCTGACATTCCAGGCATTCTTTCTTGTTGGGAGTACTGGTTTTTCACTAGAGTGAAGGTGATATTATGTGGCTGCCTATGTAATAGGGTGCACATGCTTTATCCGTTCTTTATTAGTTTTGTCTTAAAAAAAACAGAAGTTTTTCAAGGGGAATGTGATCTTTCCTCTTACACGAGCTCTATGATACCCTGCAGGCACCACCCAAGAGCTTGCCCAGGCTGAGATGAGCGCTCTGAGTTTAGGCATGGTGGTCTCCTTGGCAAATTTTCCTGGTAATTGGTAGTAGAAGTCTAAAAACTGCCATTGTTGAGACAAATTGAACCTGGTGTTACTGCTAGATGCTAAATATAAGAGATTTGGGCTTCAGCTGATGCAACTTGATGGGGTTTTAGAAGCAGCTGTAGTGAGCTGTAGCAACTGTGTGACTTGCGTGGAAGGTGTGTGTGTCGTGAGCCCAAATCCAGCAGGCCTAGTTTGAGTGCATCAGAGATTTGCACGTTTCTAAAATTCAGACTGAATTCCTCCTGATTCCTGGGGTAGCTTAAATTTCTGGGTGGCCTCTGCGATGTTTCTGACTGACCGGATAGCATGAAACACAAGAAACACGTGCAGATTTTTCAGGATATAAGTGTTAAGAAAAGAAACTCTTCATTAATAAACAGAACAAATAGGACGTGCAAGTCACAGCTATGAATAAGCACTATCAAGTTGTCAACTTTTAATGATTTTTTTCAAAAACTCCATGCTTTCAAGCATTATTGTGATTACTATCTCTAAATCTTTATAATAGCTATCATGTTGTACACAGGATAAATACAGCATATTTTAATATATCAGTAGCTTCTTGTTATTCAGAAGCTTGAATTGACCACTGTTTTAATGAGAGGGATAAAATCTGTGATAAGGATGTGTTTTTAACTCTTGTGAAGTATTAGAGCTGAAAGAGTTATGTGTATGAAAGACGCCTCCCCACACACACAATTGTGACATGACGAATTTTTATGCAGCATCAGGCTCGCCTCATGTGAGACTGAAGTTCTCAAAGCCTCCATGACTTTCTTCAGGAAAGGTAACATCCATCCTCTTGCCAAACATGTAATTTGGCTGCGGTGTGATTTCATAAGCAGATATTTTTCAAACTTGCGCTTTTCTTTGGCCAGAGCTTGGTTTCTAAAACAAACAAACAAAGAATAAAGCCTGATTAGCTCTAGTTAGTTAGTTTGTCAACCAGTGGTCAGAGAGAGGATGTCGTAGTGATCGTATTTGAAAATCACTACAGTGCTTTATAAAATCTGAAAAAGTGTCACTATTTGGGCAGATTTTGCCAAGGGGGTTAAAAATAAAGCTGGCGGCCAAAGCTCTAGCTGTGTCCTCTTAAATATTAGTCTTCTAGTGGTAGTGTTTTTTTGTTTTCTTTTAAGGGAAGTGGAGGGTTTTAAACTTCAGCATTTTGACCTATACTTTCCTGTGTTGAAATAATGGATTCCTACCTCTTAAGGTCAAATACTGCAAATACTGTCGTGGTTTTTTTTTTTTTTTTTTGTAAGTTAAAGCTTCCAGTATAATGTCCATAAGGGCAGAGGCAATTTTGATTCTTTATTGGTTTGTATTTTTCCTCTCCCCACTCATGCCCCCAAATCTCCTTCTGGGCTTTCCCAAAACGAAAGCTCTAAATGTACTTGGTTTTCTCCTCAGTACTGCTGTGCATGACTTTTAGATCACATTTAATTTGGCAGTAAGACTTAAAAAGCCCTTAATAAAATATTCAAAGAAAATATGTTACTTGAAAGGTTTCCAAACTCTGTGCTCTGCTTCTACTTTAGAAATACCCCCAAAATAATCACTGTACAGTGTATAATGTGTGATCAAGGTAAATGTCTGAATGCAGCACAGCCCTTGAGAGACTGAAAGGCGCTGAGGTAACAGCCTCATGCTGTGCTTAGTGGGGTTTGGGTGACAATATAAAACAATTTTGTACTGTTCTTGTTATTTATGGGAATGGCTAACCTGATCAGGGGTGAATCATGCCTTTCTTCTTCCTCTTCACACTCGATTTATAGTCCAGACCTCCAAAGTCTTGCCTATAGCACTTGAAAGAGGGCTGGATAGCTTAGAATGAGCGACAGGGTGGTACGTAGTGTAGAGTTGGAGGGACTGCTGCCTCTCTGCTAGCATCCCTGCTCTTACCATTGCTTCCACCCTGTCCCATGGATGAGGAACTGGTATTAGAAACTTCCTAGGCCTCTGTAGAGTTCAATCTGCTCAACAAACCAGCATTTCCACCAGTCTTGGTAGTGCTGGATGAGGATATTAAAATGCAGTTTGTGAACTAAAGTCTACTGCAGGAAGCAGCCTCCAACCTACACTTCAGCGTTGGAGTTAAAATAAGTAGTACTGCAACCTAGAATTTAAGGGGTTGACTGAAATGTCGTAACTGTTCTCCAAACCGCTACCTCAGGTATGATCAAAGATAATTATTTAAACCAGAACTAACTCAGCAATCTAAGATGAATGTTCCCACAGTATGAATTACATTTTATCCTGTAGCAAGAAGAGTGTGAAACAGAAGGTTGGAAAGTAGTGCTTTTGTCTAAGAGTAGGTCTGAGTGAAATTCTAGCTATATGTGGAAGGTATCCAACAGTTTCTTCCCATCCTACGTGCGTTTTGTGCAGCAGAAGTGTATTACAGGGTAGCTGTTTTACGGCATGGGCACTTATCCCTCGATGCAAGTGAAACAGTCGTTCAGATGCTGGGATCCCTCGGGGGCCGGACGACTCCTTGAGCTGCTTGTAGTCTGCTCTGAAATGGCAGCTGAGAGATGAAAGCCTTGCTCTCTAGCTGAGTGCAGGAATGACGTGTAATGAGATACAATCTGCCTAAGTGCAGTTGTACATTTTTAATGCTACTCTGGCTCTCAGCAAAACTCCTGCTCTGACGTGCAGCGGGGACCTGGACTGTGACAGCCACCAACTTTGCTCTGGAAGAGGGGATTTGGAGCCCTGTTCTTGAGCTGCTGAGCTGGTTAGAGAGTCTTCAGCTCAGCACGTGCAGCTCATTGTCCTGGTGCTTGGGAGAGGCTTAGACTGCCCTTGCTATCAATCTACATAGAGACAAGCTTGAAGGAATTGCAGCTCGAAGAAATCTTGCTTTTTTTAGTGGGAAGTGCTGAGCTGGAAAGGAGCTTAATGTGGGTTATCAAAGTCTTTGTGGGTGGAGGTGCTCAGCACCTGCGGCACTGTTAACTTTGACTTGAGGTGCAGTTTCTTTGAAAGCTCTCTGTGCAATGTCACTCCCCCTGGACACGTATGTTTTGGAAGGTGAGTGCTCAAGTATTGGAAAGGAATGGAAACCATCTGTCTCTTCAAGGTATCCTTTCAAAATGTGTTGGATTTGAGGAAAATACTTTCTATATAGATGGAATTGTTTTGTCGTTGTTGTTCTGGAAACTTATTTTTAAAAGAAAAAGGAAAAAATGCCTAATTTTAAATGTCAAATTCATTGGCTTGGAATAAGATTTAAGGAAGAAAAAAAAAAAAAAAAGAGAGAAATTCCTCTTTGACAAAAAGTTGTCCTTGTCCACTGAGACACTTAGGATCTATGAGCTCTTTGATTTAATTCACTTGAGGCAGGGATGTTTGCTAATTACTGAGAAATCAATTTGAAAACCAAAACACATACCCATTTTGCACGCGCTAAACATTCATCCTGTCTTGCACAAATTAGCAAACTGCAAGTGCTGCTTACAGGTCCCCAAAGAGTAATTTACAGATACACATGAAATTATCCATTTTGTACGTGTCTGTATGTTCCTATCACATACACACTCAAAACCCCAAGTGCTTACATTTGGGGAGGATAGGTGTTGTGGGAGGAAGACAAGTGTTTGGGGCTTCTCTGCTTAGTTCAACCTGGTTTTAATGCATTTTATCTCATAAAATATTTCATTTTACAAATGGGTAAGGTCCCCTTGAGTTTGTCTGGTTAACTCCGTTAATAGTGAAGGATTTTTCTATATGTACAGCATTTTCAAATGCTTGTGATAGCTTTCCTTTGGACATTTCAAATAATGAGGTTTCTACTGCCTATCATGCTATCATGGAAGATTAATTCACATGGTAACAGATATTACCAGTAGGACGTTTTTGTTATTTGTTTCCTAAAGCTCTTTATCACCTTTCAAATACTCTAGTGAGTCATATGCTCTTTGATAACTGCCTTGAAACATCTATAATCAGTCCCCATGTAGAAGAAATGCTTGAATCTCAGTAAGATGAGGATAGCTAATGATAGAAAATTGAGGTGAGATGGAAGGATAGAGCTGAATAAGACCAAAATGCACATTTTCTAAACATTTTTTTGTTTCTTTGAAAAAAAATAAAAAGGGCAGAAGCTATATTGTGTCTGATTCTGGAGTTAAAATTTGTAGCGAGAACTAAAGGAAATAGATGGTTAATCTGCTCACAGCTGGCCAAAACACTCACCCAAATTAAAAAAATATATATATACTTTCAAGTTCTTGAAATAGATTAATCTTTCGGAAATCTCTTAGATTTAATAAGATACTATAAGTTGATGGAAATATAATTGAGCGTACTCAGGCAGGCTGTTTTGTCTTCTCTTTTTATGGGCAGACTTGAGGTGCTCTTGATTTTATGGAGGATGCAGAATTAATCTTACTAAACCAGTCTTCCCTAGAGAATCAGAAATGTATATATTTTTTCATAATGTTGGCGATGTTATAATAAAACAGCTGGGACACACGAAACGGTCACAAAAAGACTGAGCTGAATTCAAAGGAGAAATTTGAAACTGTGTGTGGCAGCTCACAGGTACTGGGGAACTTCAGTATTCAGCATCTCATTTGTCTTCTGTAGGTCTAAGTTGGTCTGCATCAGCATCCAGACTGACCTGATATCTTTATGGAATTATGAATAAGAATTGGTGAAATTCACAATAAGGAAATGGGGCTTGGAGTGGTGTTTCATTTTGGTTCATCTACCAGGAATAGAAAGCATTTTGCTTGCTTTATAACACACTTATACTATATTAGATTTAATGCACAGATCCCCTGGAGGCTGTTCTATAAAGGCAGAGCTGACAAAATAGTCAGGGAAAGAAGAGTTTTATACAGTCTATGCTGTAAGGAGAAGTGGAAAGGGGAAAGTGGAGCTTTGGGACCTGGGGCTGGGAAAGAGGAGGTGTGTGATAGGGGAGATGTGCAAGGAGAAAGGGCTGGGAACAGTGATGAAAGGAAGAACTGTAGTTAGCCCATATTTATCTCTGCTGAAGGTTAGTGTCACTTGGGTGAAAAAGCAGTGATTTTACAGCTAATCTCGTTCTTATGACTGCAACCTTGTGTAGGTGAGATGAAATTAGAGCTAAAAGCAGCAGCCATTGTGGCTAAGGAGGTCCTAATGGTATCCTGTTCTATTTTTCCTCAATTTAAGTACATTGAGTGACCTCTAATCATAAGAAACTTGTAAATGCAGCTTCTGGAGTCTCTGACCAGATCTTTGGGTAGAATATATCACAACCAAGCATAATGGATGCCTTGAGGCAAGACAGATTTGTGCTGTTTGGAGGAGTTCATAAAACAGTAATAACAGCTTCCTTCACATAGTATAAATTATTTATTTGTCTTCTGTGGTCACCTTCTGCAGATATACTAGCAAGCAAATTAATCTGTGGACTATTCATAGAAACACATTTAAGTGAACATCGAAAAATCTTCTACTTGTGTCTGGCCTATGCCAGAAATCTGAATATAAGAATTATACTCCGTATTGTAAAAACAGGCTATTTTATTCACTTAATATATTATCTTGACTAAGGAATTAAAATGGTGCAAGAATGTCATTGTCATCAACTAAGAAAAAGTGTCATTCTTTAGAAGTCAATTTGTCAAAAACATGAGGTAATTGTAGAAATGAGTAGGGGAGATGCCATGTTAACATAGTCTTGGCCTTTTTTCCTTTTTTTTTTTTTTTTATGCTAAGGCAGGAGATGTGAATTATGTAATGTATTCCTGTGCAATTTAAGAAAGGACCAATAATAGTGCTATACTTCTACATAGACTATTGGTTGACAATTTCCTTACTCTAAATGCTGAAGGTCAGTGGAATATAGTACTTATTTGAGTAACATCAGAGGTATATCTGGGAAATTAGGACTGATAAATATGTAGGTCTGTGTGAATGTATGTATATATCAATTTATAAATAAATTTTTATCCTTATGAGGTAAAAATGGGGAATACTGAGTATTTATCAGGACTGAAGTGGGAGGAAAGGGGAATATTTTTCATGTACTGTCCTGGAAGTGAAAAACAGTTGTTAAACTGTGTCAAAACATGCAAGAAAAGTGCTCGATTTGGAAGTTTATTCATAAAGGATATTTTCATCTTGGAAAAAAAAATGGAGAAATATGAAGTAGGGATGTGTTCTGGGGGGACAAAGAATGTCAAGGAATTCCATTGCTAAGCAAATGAAAATGAGTAATGACAGGTAGTGACTGCTGAGTGGAGAAGGTGCTAAGGAAGCCCAACAGTGTCAGGTGGCAATTGTTAAGTGGACATGAAAAAATAAAGATGAACGATGAGAGATGATGAATGTCGAGCAGGCAAGAAACAAATGAAGATAAACAATGTCACATGAACAAGTCTCCTGAGCAGCAGAGACAGATACTGATTTGCTTTCTTCTTTGGCAGGTTGAAATGTACCGAACTCCAGGGCAAAGCCCTGTGTATTTGGGCTTGAATGTTCTGAACTCAAAATGACCATTTTGACAGTTGGATGCTACCGAAAAATGATTTCCAGTGTGTGTGTTGAGTTTTGTCTTTTTGTTTATATCTTTTTTTTTTTAAAGTACAAATGTGTACCATTGTTTCCTAGTAGTTGACCTGCTGTCTGGATTTTGTTACAGCTGCGAGATGCCCCTTGCAGTGAGCATTTAAAGAACAGTGTCATGCTGTGTGTGTTAAGGAGTAGAAAGGCTTATTAATGCTTCTTCATTATGTTCAGGCTTTCAACTGAGAATCTCTCTATTTTTTATGCTAACTGATTCTTCCCATGTTGCTGAATTTTATATTGAATTCACTTTGTGACACATGCACAGGGAAAACAACAACAAAAACCTTGTTTTCTTTAGTAACCTTAGGAAAGAATATTGGGTACAATAGTTTCATGCTGTATACTTGGGTCTAAATTCCGACAAATTTAGAGGATAAGTTTTGAGTCCTGATTTTTATCGAGGTATAAGGGAACCAAACTATTGAGGTCCAAAGAAAAAGACATCTGGGGAGATCAAATCAAGCATATTTGAAGAAGAGCTTCAGTCAGAACATCTTGAATATCTCAGCCAGTGACTCTCAAGAGATAAATTGGACCTCCTTCATTTTGGAGCTCTTAAACTCCTGCATTGTTAAGATATTGCACATGTGTTCATGAGGTGTCCTTTCTGTAGCATCAGCTGTGGCAGTGATAATTAATAGCAGCACTTGCCAGTAGTTGCCATGTAGTGCTATCAAAAATAGGAAAGTACTCAACCCTTTCCTCATCTTCCCAACATTTTCTGTCCTCTGTATTAAGTTAACAACAGTAGTTTTAGAACCTGATTTGCCCTGCTTGGTTTTCTCTTCCCTCTATAGTCATTTACCCTGCTTCAAAGTGGCTACCGAATGACACCATTCTCCTTTAAAACACTTCAAAAATGAATGTTTGCTGCTTGCACCAGTTGGGCTGCTGGATTGTCCTGGCACCCGGTGGCACAGAGTCCTCAGGGGTGCTCTGTGCTGGCAGAGCAGGGCTGGGTGCTGCTCTCTGATTCCTTCCTCAACTTTTGGTGGGTGAGTCACCTGTAAGTGAGACTTTTCCATCAGTCTCACTCCCGATGACTCAGTTTTATGAGGCAGTGTTGCTTTCTTCCATGTTCTCCAGTTAGAAGTTGCAGGAGCAATTGGCAGGGTGTGATTCATACAGGCTCCTTAGGCTGTTCCTGTCGAGACTTGTGTTTTTCTATGTCAGCCTATTAGTTGGCACTTGGTATCTGTTCTTCAGAAGCAAAAGGAGAAGTATTTTGCCAAAAGAGTCTCTTTCCAATCTGAGGTCTGTTGTTGCTGCTGTAGGAACCGCACTTCTTGACTAAAGCACCCCATGGCTGGGTGGGATGGACCCATGCCCTGCCTGTGGTTGATTTCAGCCTGTCTGCCAGACTGCAGGCCTGGTACTCTGCTTGTCTAGGTGGTGGTCTATTAAAGATACACTCTTTTCTAAGTTTTGCCAAATTCAGTTTTGCTGGTCCTACTTTCCACAGTTTCTGGTTATCTCACTGCAATCTTACAAAAGGCCTAGTCTTGAACAGTACAAATGGATTTTGTTAGTTCACGTTTTGACCTCTTCCTCCTTTGAAAGCAAAGATTTTCATGTTGTTTGAGGGTTTGTTTGAGGGAAACTCAGGGTTTGAGTTTCCCTGTTACAGTAAAAGGTGATTTGAGGTGGTATCCAGCATGGATAGCATTTGCTTCTCTATTCATGACTATAAGCAGCCAGATGGACTTCTGAAAACTTCCTTTGTGCATAGTGGTCTTCCTATTTTTGCAAATTTGGAGAGAGAAAGGTAACAGACGATATTTTGGTTCCAAAAGGCACCAATAAAATTCACTTGCAAAATGTTAGTACTACTTAAAATTGCAAGATTTAATTTTAGTAATGTTGAGGTTTGGTACAAATCATGCAGTCTTTGGCCTAAATAACTTTATACATCTTTCAAACCATCACTCAAACATTTGAATCTGAGTAGCCTTTATCCAACAATTTACTGAGCTATGTGGACAGAAATAGAGCTACATGTTAGGAATACTTCTCATTCCTATTCTCTTCCATTAATGTTCCTTTTTTAATTTTTTACACTTCTATATATTTTCTCTGTTTTTTATTGTATATTGCTGGCCATAAGAGAGATAAAACTTAGAAAAGTTAAGTATAAAAAAGGAGAGCAAAGTCTAAGTTTATGTACTAACTCCCCATTTATTGCATGAACTTTGGTAAGTACTTGAAGGTATGAATTCATGAAAGTCATTTATAAACAGTAAAATAAAGTGTGCTATTGAATCAACACATAAATGGGGAACTATACCCTAGTTGGTGCAATTCCACATTGTTCGGTATCGTAGCACTCCTTGTTCTACTGCTTTTTCTGCATATTTCTGTGCATCTTTTTCTATAGAATATTCTTACCCTCCCTGACACCCTGCCTCCCTGGCATCTTCAAAAGAAGTGAGATTTTATAAATTATTAGTTCTGCAGGGCATTCTTAGAAGACAAGGTCATACAGAGATTTATTTACAAAACCACAAAGCGCCGTGAAGTGCAGTGTAGCACCTTCTCTGTCGACGTGTCTGTGTGCTGATGGAGAAACCTTTATTTTCATCTGTATCTCCTGTTAACAATGACTGATATCTACTTTCTGAAGGGATCTTGAAAAGCTGAGGATTGCACACAGGCAGGTCCTCCCATGGTGTAGGGCACTGTTTGAAACAACCATCTTCTAACACTTCAACCAGTTTTTCTAGGACACTTGTGTGGTGTAGAGGGTGGTGTGGTGGTAGAAGGATGGAGACTTAGTGTTCAGGCAGCAAAATGATAGCTATAATCATGAAGCAGTAGGTACAAATCTTGAAGTCTACTACACTTAACTGGTGCACTTAACACTTGATGTTAGGCTTGAGTAGCATCTAGACCCTAGGTGTGTCAAGAGACATAGGGTAAACTCTTTCCTGATAAGGGATTATATTAAAATGTTTATTCCTGCACTTCTGAAGTGCTTTTACTGCATTGCAAGTACAGGGAGGAAAAAATGCAGGCAGTTTGGCTCTCTCTGCCCTATTTCCATCCTTTATACCTTGCTTGCCTCTGGGCTCCAGTGGCAGAGCAGCGGGCATGGGCCTGTGCAGCCCCCGGAGCACCTGGAGCCTCCGTGCTAGCAGCAGAGGCTCCCACGTAGCACCAGGAGCTCCATCCTCAAGTCAAGGGACACGTTTCGGTGAAGAAAAAGATAAAAATTGACTTCTTATGCCCTCAGCCTTAAGCCTTAAAGCACCAAAAAGGAAAGGGAGTGTGATGGTTCTGTCATGGTGATTGCCTACCTGGATGAAACCGGGACTAATGAGGTCTTGCTATTGCACTCGTTACTCAGGCAAGACTTTAATTAACTGAGGTGTCAGGCCCTTAATGCCTTATCCTCAAGCACCTTCTTCCTTGTGTGATGCTTCCCTTCAGTTTCCAATTTTCAAATTGATTGCATTGAATGCAGGTTTCTTCATTTTGTTATAATAAAAATCTTCATTATTAAGATAAATGGAAATTGTCTATCTTTGTTCATTTTGGGATAATCCAGTGCATACTGTTGGCATTGTGAAATAAATAATATCTCACAAGCTTTTTTTTTTTTTAACTTGTGAGAAGACAACAAAATTGCAGTGAAGAAACACTCTGTGTGTGTGTGTTGTTTATTTTTTTCTTTTTCCTGTGGTGCTAAGTGGTTATTAGTTCAAGCCTGTGTCTGCCAAGCCCTGTTGAAAAAAATTTTTGAAGTTGCATCTACCACTTCTAACAGCTTGGGCAGATTGCTGTGGGAATTAAATTTCTTTTGACTCACCTCCAGTTTAAAAAGTATTTGTGCGTTTTGTCTGTTAAGAATGAGTCCGCAAAAGATCTGTATGCAAGACTTTGTATGATAGACAAGAAGGGTTTACCTGAGGCGTACTATTCTCAGACTATGAGCAAATCAATGCTCTGTCCTCACAATCATCCAAATCCCAGAATGTAGCGCTCTCATAAACTTGTAAATTGGAGGAAAGTGCTACAACGTTTTTGCTATGCATTGGAATAGTGTGTTGTTCTGCAGACCAATATGAAGCTGCCTAATAATGAGGCTAGCCTAAGGTTTCTCTCTTTTTTCTTTTTTCCCTCCTCCTGTCTTTTAACTCATTGGCAAGATGCCTTCAGACCTTACTGGCCTTTCAATTGCTTTGTGTTGTTCAATATAGTGGCTGGAATACATCATGCTGAGACTTCATTGAAATCTAGGGAATTTCGTATTTAAAAAAAAAAAACAAAACAAAACTATTTACTTGCATACAATTAACAGGGCAGAAATGAAAATCTTAGCTTTTTGTGATGATTTTCTGTTTTGAAAGTGATTTGCCCAAATTGTTACTCTGCTAACTATAAATGTGCATGGCTCTAATTAGGGTAGTGGAACTGTGTCAGTTTATACATGATAAAAATCTGTCCCCTCCATATCAAGAAGAAATAGGACAGGAGTCCCTTCACGCATCGTGGATGTTATCCTAACCTTTCTTTACTTTGGTCATATCAGTCCTCTTCAACCTTATCTTGGCAGAATATCTTGCATCTGGCTGAGCAGCGCTGATGAGTGCTACCTCTTGAGTTGCTATAAATACAGTGTGGTGATTTGTCTAGGGAGCAGGAGTGTAAGGGCTGCTAATAAACCTAGACAGCAGAATTCTGAACTGCATCTTGAAAGATTTCTTTTTATTTTTCTTCTTCACTGGATGATTTCTTCCCACTCTACAAAAGAAGTGAGAGAACTGACTATTATTAATACTATTATTATTATCATCATCATCATCTGGTGGCTGAAATGAAGAAAAAACATGTGCACTGGATATTATCACTAGTCTAGATATGTCCTTCGGTATTTCCTGGTACCCTGGCATGGGTATTTCTGCAGGTAACGCTGCTGCTGGGCAAATCCTTGCAAGGCCCTGAGGGCAGGTTCCCAGGTAGTCGCTGTCCTGAGGCCTCTGCCATCGTGGATTGCTTCTGATTTCAAGTCTATGTCTTTTAAACTACGTTGTAGTGTCTCTTAGATTTAGCATTAGATGGTGCTGGGAACTAAGGAAGATTAAATAGCCTAACTTCCTCTGGTATATTCTGTTATTAATGAGATTCTTAACACCTATGCTTAGTACAGGCTTGTTTAGTTGCCATTAGAGATGTGACATCAGTTTCAGATTTAAGAACTCACTAATTATTTTGCCTGTGTCTCACAGGTTAACTGCCTGATTACAGATAGAAAATACAAGTCCAGTTGATTCATCAAGCTAATTAATTTAATTCATCAAGATTAGTTGTGCCAAAATATTAGATGGCAAACTTAGGACTGTGCTGAAAATACTTACATACATTTGAGCACTTCAAGGAACACTGATTTTTCAAACATTAGAAGAATTATGCGAACACAAATAATAATATGCTGAAAAAATCTTAGTTTTTCTTAACTCATTAAAACATCTAGTGTGTAAAAAATCCCTAGGCAAGTAGTTGGTACTTTACTAGTTAAACCAGAAACAAGGGTGATGAGAGGGATGGTTGGGCAATATTGCTCAGATCAGAAATCGATGTAGCTTTCTCGCTCAAAAGCATAAATTAGAAAAAGGTTTCACACTTAACAACCTACTAATTCCTTCCTACATGGACATGTATTTCTTTTCCCCAACAAAAATGCTTACTTAATAATAAGGAAGCATATTTAGTTTTCAAATACTGTCATAAACACTTGAGACATTAGTCCTAAATCAGGAGAGAACAGTGGAAGAGGTTGGGCTTGCAGCCTTGGTGAGGTGTTACTGGGAGAATGATAAGATTTTGACCCCCAAAAGATAACTGGCTTGACTAAGTATCTAAACAGGTCTTTATTTATGTGTAGACCAGACCATATAATAGACTAGACAAATTTTCTGTCCCAGTGGAACTCAGTGTTGTCCGAGTTTAAGCCTTGAAACACTTGTTATCAATACGCAAAGGTGCTGAAAGTGGGTTTTCTTTTTAAATGAAGATTATGTTCACTTCTTTCTCGTGGGTATTCCCTCCTTTATGATTATAGCGTAAGATGCATAGTCTTCTATTCCTATGAACATAGGACTTCTTTAAACAGTTATACTTTTTTCCTGCTCTTTGTCGCTATTGCCCTTCCTTATGTGACAAACCAGTGTGTTTTCAGGAAGTTGGCTTTGTGTATAGCTGAAGAAAGTAAGTTTTTCATGCAATCCTGAGCTTTAAAGAGATAGTTTATATATATATATATATATATACACACACACACACACACACACATATATGTGTGTGTGTGTGTGTGTGCACATATATATAAAGGAGGTGGCCTGGCTCCACCAGCCCTCATTCCCTCTCCATGCAGCAGCCATGGGAGGTTTTTTGCAGGGTAGAAGTACCATCGCTTATTATTAATGCAAAACTCCCTTTGTACTTAGGTCCAAGAAGAAATTCTAGACTGCTTTTAATGAATAATATCATGCTATTTTAGCTTTGCTGCTTCTCCTTTTTGAATTATGATTTTTCTTTAGTAGTAGGTAGATACGTTTCTGTAAGCAATTTTTAATGAACTAAAATTTCTGCTCTGAAGTTAAAACTTTCAGTAAAATTTTACAAATCTGGGGAAAGAGTGTTCTGCATTACTTGGCCTAAATTTCCATATTGCCATACCATCAAAAAGGCAACAACCTATTATCAAAACATAACGTTCTTACCAAAATCATGTTTGCTTTCCAAAGTGCCTGTGTATTTTTGCCCACCACTGCCTTGAATAAGCTACAGTGGCAAACACGAGAACGGGTCAGCTTCCTAGCTCATCAGAGAGGCTTCAATTCACTGCAGTTGATATAAGCAGAGGGCCCAGCCTGGTTGCTGTAGTGTTCCTTGCCAGGGCACAGAGGCTGCTGCTGTTTTGTGGGCAGCCCTGCGCTGCGGTCCAGCTCTCTGACGAGCATCAGCGATCGCAGCTCAGCGCCGTTCACAAGAGCACTTTGTGCCAGGATGAGACGAGATAAAGTGAAATTGCTGCTCATCGCTTCAGGTGGAGCGAGGACGGGTTCATCTGAAAAGGAGTTGCGTCATCCGTGACATTTAAAGAAAACTCACTTGTTTTACCCACCCAGGATGCTTAACGGTGACCCAGTTGAGAATAATGCTAGAATGACATAAAACTTGTTTGTGAAAATTTCTTGAACTTTACTGCGGTGCTTTTAATTCACAGCTGTGTCTCTCACGCAGAGAACATAGGTTTAAGGGAGTTGCCTCCAAAAGTTTTGGGAGAATACTAGAAGAGCTAACATTTGAGGATATATTGTTCAATACAGATGTTAGCTCTCCTCCTCCCCCCACCCCAAATTGCTACTCTATTTAAAAAAAAAAAAAAAAAAAAAAGTGAAAATGTTAATAGTCCTTAATGGATTTTACCCTGGAAATGTGTAAGATTGTAATACTGTAATTACTTGGTACCCTGCAGTAGGAGAGCTGCTGTTTTTTTTTTTTTTTTTTTTTTTTTTTTTTTTTTT